>NC_088175.1:62158789-62343198 GCF_028769735.1 Zonotrichia leucophrys gambelii | reverse complement strand
TGGCAAAGGTGGCATAAAATTGGATTTAAAGGGATTTAAAATCCCCTCCAGCCCCAGCCAGTCTGGAATTCCCTGATTCCATTCTGCCCCAGAGCTCCCTGCTGCCCCCACACCAGCCCCGATGTGCCTTTGGAATTGAATATTTATAAATTTCCAATTTATCTCTTTGCAACTGAGGGGAAAAAAACCATTTTTAAGGGATTATTTTTAAGGGATTTTTTTTTTTTTTGTTTGCAGAGGGGTTGTCCCAAAATTACTGGGACAAAAATAGTGGGAAGGGTGGTGCACAGAGCATCTGCAGCGTGGCCAAACTGGGATCCCCTTTCCCCAAACCCCAACCTGGGGGGGAACCCAAAATCCAAACCCCAAATCTGTTCCTTGAGTGCCAGAAAAGGGAATAAAAGGCAAAAAAAAGAAAATAAAAGAACCATAATTTCCTGGGTGTTTTTCCCATCCCCACCCATAATTTCCTGGCTGATTTCTCCCCCAGGGCTGAGTGGATGGGATGGGAAGGGCTCTGAGCATCAAGAAAGGGATTAAAGGGGCTGGTTTGGGGCTCTGGAATGGGATTTTGAGGGCCTGAACTGGCTGGTGATTAAAGCTGAGGGAACTTTTATCAGATAAATAGGTGAGCATGTGTCCAGGTGTGTGTTTTTCCTCCTAAGCACATTCCAAGGATGGGCAAAATCTCAGGAATTAACTCTGAGGTGACTTTCTTTGCTCCCAGCCTGGACAGAGCTGTCCAAAGTGTCCTGCCCTCACCAGGTAACTTAAATTCCTTTAAAATAAATCCAAATTCCAGGCTTTTTTTTTGGGCTTTGGTGAGTGGATTTTCCTCTCTGCAGAGGCAGAGCAAACCCAGCAAAATAAAAGCCCGTGGCAGCAGGAGCTGGATGGCTGCAACTGGAAAGGTCTTGGAGCGTCTGGAGGGAAGGGAATGGATTGATTTATGATTTTAACAAGCCTGGCTGGGCAGGGAGTCGTGCCTAGATGGTTTTAAAGGCAGGAGGAGATATTAATCAAAATTAAAGCTGCTCTAAGCCGCTCTCCGAGCCACTGGGCTGGGTCCTGCCTAATTAATGCCAGGCCTAAAGCAGGGCCAGGGAAAGGACGGGCTGGAGGGAGGGGCTGGAACAAGGAGGGTGATGAGGAATAAATTACTGGGATCACTTGGAGGGGATAAATGACTGGGATCACTGTGCTCCCCTGGCCCTGGGATCAGTGGGATGGTGGATGGGAACCTGGCCTGGGGAGCATCAGTGACATTTCCGGAGCTGCAGCTGCAATCCTGCCCTGCCAAAGGTCAGCTGGGCTTGGGCTGGGAAATGCAGCTCTGGAAAATTCACGGAATTCACAGAATAATCACTGGGTTGGGAGAGACCTTTGGGATGATGGAATCCAACCCAGCCCCAACAGCTCAGCTCAGCCCTGGCACCCAGTGCCACATCCAGGCTTTGTTAAACACACCCAGGGATGGGAACTCCACCACCTCCCCAGCACTCTGTCACTCTGTCTGTGAAAAACCATGCAGAAATGATGGCACAAGTCTGGCTTTCAGCCTGCACTGAGCTGTAAAAGCCCAGCTGCCTCACCTCATTCCCCATTCCCCATCCCTCCTTCCTCATTCCTCATCCAGGATTTGTCATTCTGAGGGAAAGCTCCCCAAAAAGGGCTGAGCATGGGGTGCTGATGAGGTTTCCCCCACCTGGGTGAGGTCACAGAACAGATTTTGTTGGAAAAGACTCCAAGATCATGGAGTCCAAGCTGTGGGTGATCCCACCTTGGTTTTCAGGGCAGGACGGATCTCTGGGTGTTCCTGAGAGGGACACTCACAGAGCAGTGATGCCAAACCCGCCTCCCATGGCCTGGGCTTGGGATGGTGCAGGAATTCCAGAAGGATTTTATTCAAATCCCCACCTGTTTCCTTATGGAATCCATATTTTCCATATGGAAAATGTGATGAGAGGCTGAAGGAGCTGGGAAAGGGCTGGAGGATCCCTGAGGGAGCCGGGCAGGGCCTGCAGAATCCCTGAGGAGCCGGGCAGGGGCTGCAGAATCCCTGAGGGAGCCGGGCAGGGGCTGCAGAATCCCTGAGGAGCCGGGCAGGGGCTGCAGAATCCCTGAGGAGCCGGGCAGGGGCTGCAGAATCCCTGAGGAGCCGGGCAGGGCCTGCAGAATCCCTGAGGAGCCGGGCAGGGGCTGCAGAATCCCTGAGGAGCCGGGCAGGGGCTGCAGAATCCCTGAGGGAGCTGGGCAGGGGCTGCAGAATCCCTGAGAGAGCTGGGCAGGGGCTGCAGAATCCCTGAGGAGCTGGGCAGGGGCTGCAGAATCCCTGAGGAGCCGGGCAGGGGCTGCAGAATCCCTGAGGAGCCGGGCAGGGCCTGCAGAATCCCTGAGGAGCCGGGCAGGGGCTGCAGAATCCCTGAGGAGCCGGGCAGGGGCTGCAGAATCCCTGAGGAGCCGGGCAGGGCCTGCAGAATCCCTGAGGAGCCGGGCAGGGCTCACCTGGAGCAAAGGGGGCTCAGGGGCCCTCGTGGCTCTGCACAGCTCCTGCCAGGAGGGGACACTTGGCTGAGCAGGGCACAGGGACCTTTAAAGGACATTCCTGTGCTGTGGCATTTTCAGGGGCCCCCATGGCAGGAAGGAAATGATGGATCTGACTCCATGTTCTCAGAAGGTTAATTTATTATTTTATGATCTATATTATATTAAAGAATACTGTACTAAACTATACTAAATACAGAAAGGGCTCTTACAGAAGGCTAAAAAGATAATAATGAAAAACCTGTGACTCTCTCCAGAGCCTTGACACAGCTGGCTAACACACCCTTTGCCTCCTTGGTTATCCAGTGAGACGGGCTCAGCAATTCTGTCCTTCTATATCAAAACTTGCTTCCATCTCTATTCCTTCTTCAGACTCTACATTCAAAAATCTTCCTGCCAAGCACACACATCTGTGAGACTTTCTTGTCAAACTTTCATCCTTCCCAACAACCTCCCACTGTCCCAGGTGGCTCCAAGCCCCACTCCCTGCTCTCCTGAGTGTAAATTTCACAGCTTTTCCTGCTTGTGAGGTTTCTCCATCCCTCTCCAGCTGCTCCAGAGAGCAGCAGGAACATCTGGATGAGCCCAGCCCACAGTTCTGCCACGGGAAGGGTTTA
Organism: Zonotrichia leucophrys gambelii; assembly: GCF_028769735.1. Lineage (NCBI taxonomy): Eukaryota > Metazoa > Chordata > Aves > Passeriformes > Passerellidae > Zonotrichia > Zonotrichia leucophrys. The sequence goes on along the minus strand of NC_088175.1, from coordinate 62,340,037 downwards.
AATCCTGATTTCCCTTCTTGCAGGACCAGCTGCTTTTCTCTCCTTATTTCAGCATTTCCTTGGATTGCAGCCATTTCATCCAAACTCCCCCTTGCTGCTGCTGGAGCAGGAATATCCAACAATTTGCTGGGAAATAGCTCTGCCTTGAAAAGTTCCAGCTCAGCAGACAGGTGGGGAATTGTTGGGGTTGTTCAGGGCTGGTTTTGATGCTTTGGCAGCGTTTCAATGGATTTAATTCACCCACCACAGCAGAAAAAGAGTTTGTTCCTTTATTTCTCTCTTTTAAAATCCAATATTTAAATGCCCTTTTCTCCCCAGACACGAATTTACTCACAAAATGCTTGTTCTGTTCCCAGAATTTAAAACATTTTATTGGAAGCATCCGCAGAGTGAGGGATGGATGCTACATCCAGGGATGGGAAGGGTGGTGGGAATAAATCAGGATGTCATGGCTTGGCATAAATAATGTGGAGTGAAGGGTGGAGAAAGTGTGGCTGGGGCTGGGATAAAGTCAATTTTCTCCCCAAAGCTGGTGTGGGGATCTCAATTTGTGGGAAAGGGGGGATGACAGGGTGTCCTCACACATGGACACTGTGAGGAGTTTTATCTTCTTTTTGCCAGGGATTAAATGTACAACATGGTATTTCTTATTTGGATTTAGATGTTTATTAGTTTTTATCTATGTTGCAGTCTCACAAACCCTGAGTTCTACAGCACTTCATTTTAATAAACTAAAAAATGGAGCTGTATTTATTTCTACAAGGCTTTTAAAGGATAAGCTGTCCAATTAAGAAATTACATTTAAATTATTTTCACTTTTAACCCAATAACCAACCACCCGTGGCTGCAATGGGAACTTTTTATCCAATTACACAAAACCACCCAAACCCACGGAGAAGAAGGTGAAGAAGAAGGAGCAGCCTCACCCTAAAACCTCCATCTTGCTTTATATTTATTGCTATATTCTAAACCCCAAATTCTAAGTTTTCTAAGTGTGATATCGCACACTTCTGTCCAAACCCCACACCCACAATCCCAGCTCTGTCATTCCATTCTGGAAGCTTCTCCACAGCCTCAGGTCAGTGCAGGGTTCTCCTGGGGGTCAGAGCCTGGCAGCACAGAAAGTCTGAAATTCTCAGCAATTCCCAGGGTCCCAACATTGTTTGGCTTTTCCTTTCCCTATTAAAGTATCTTCACCTCCCACTTTTCCCCCTCCTGATTTTCTCCCCCGTCCCATGGGATGGAAGTTGTTACCATGACATTTTCTGTAAAAATCCCTTTGCCCGGGATTCTTCTCCTGGGAAGCCGAGAAGCCTCAGAGAAAAGGAAAACAATAATTATCTGATTGCTTCTCCTGTGTTTTGCTGCTTTGGAATGTGGTTGGAGATTGTTTGCCCGCAGGCGATTGTTCCATTGGTTTCATGTGAATTGTTTTGACTCTTTGGCCAATCAGGGCCAAGCTGTATCGAGGCTCTGGAAAGAGTCAGGAGTTTTCATTATTATATTTATAGCATTGTGTAAGTATCCTTTCTGTATTATTTAGCATAGTTTAGTTATCAGAACCCAGGGAATTCCTCTGGCTGCCCTGGAGGGCTCCAGCCCCTGCCCGGGGGGCTCAGAGACCCTGGCACAGAGCCCCAGACCCTGTGCCTTGGATTCAGCCCTTGGGAAAAACAATTACCAACCTTTACATGAAGAATTACAAGTCAAGAGAGTTTAGGTAGAATAATAGTTAGTTTGTCACGGGGTGAAAAATAGATTTTTGGGGTTTTTAGAAAGGCGGCTCGGGGTCCCTGGATGGAGGAATCTGGGTGTGCCCTGTCCTTTCTCCTTCTTCTTCTTGGCCTCCATCTTCTGGGTGGTGTTGGCACTTCTGGATTGGTTTAAGGTAGAAGCTCACTGTCTAACACAGGTGATAGGTATTGGGAAGTTATGGTAAATAATGTACATGTAGTTTTTAGTATAAAAGACAACAACCACCCCAAAGACAGGCAGTGTGCCTCAACCCGACCTGCTGGACAGACCTCAGCGGGTCAGGGAAAAAAAATTATAGGTAAGAAACAATAAAAAACTTTGAGAACAAAAATAGAAGAGTTCTGACTCCTTCTTTGACTGCCGGGCTGGGGGAAAGAGACTTGTACACATCTCAGAGTCACTGTGAGCAGCAGAAGTCCCAAGAGAATATAATATAATATAATATAATATAATATAATATAATATAATATAATATAATATAATATAATATAATATAATATAATATAATATAATATAATATAATATAATATAATATAATATAATATAATATAAATAAAAAAATAAAAAATAAAATTAAATAAAATTAAATAAAATAAAAAAAATAAAACAAATAAAATAAAATAAAATAAAATAAAATAAAATAAAATAAAATAAAATAAAATAAAATAAAATAAAAACCACTGGGTTTGGCACCTCTGGATGCTGAACCCCTCTGGATGGGGTTTGGGAGGCAGCGCCCATGGAAATGGCAGCAGGAAATGGGGAATGCTCCTGCTCAAGGGTTCTTTGGTGTTGTTGTCCTTGTTACTGACCAAGGGACGGGATTGTTTTAAAGTTAACAATGATTTATCACTTAGATAAACAGTATTCTCAGAGATCACGAGATTTTAGAGGAGTAGTTTAAGGATATCAGGGATCAGTAGATGGAGCTCTTTGTTCACACTTCCCGGGATCTCCAGCCCAGCGGGATGTGATTCCCGGCCTCTGGAAAGATCCCGTGCCCTGGGAGTGTTTAATTCCCCAAGGATTCCCTCTTGGAATGGCATTTAAGGAATAATCCAGACTGGAGGGAGTTTTCTCCCACTGGAGAAAGTTCCAGAACAGGTCCCAAGAAAGGCTGCAGAGGATTCTAACGAGTTGAAGGAACTTTTCCAGGAGATGCTGAGCCCTCCCTGCTGCTGGATCCCTGTGGTTTGGAGCTACGCCTGGATCTTCCAGGGATGAGCGAAGGGCTGGAGCTTCCCATGGAAAGGTTTCCTGTGGAAATTCAAGGTTTCTCCTTGGCTTTTCCTGCTCCCAGCACAGGGAGGATGTGGAGCTGCTGGAGTAGCAGGATCTGAGGGATGGAGCAGCTCTGCTGGGAGGAAAGGCTGGGAAAGTTGGGAATGTTCACCTGGAGAGAAGCTTTGGAATGGGCTGAAGGAGCTCCAGGAAAGATGGGGAGAGAGGATCTGCAGGGATGGAGGGACAGGACAAGGAGGAATGGATTCAAAGTGACAGAGAACAGGTTTAGGCGGGATATTGGGAAAGAATTCCTCCCTGTGAGGGTGGGGAGGCCCTGGAATGGAATTTCCAGATTTGCTGTGGCTGCCCCCGGATCCCTGGAAGTGTCCAAGGCCAGGTTGGACACTGGGGCTTGGATCAACCCGGGATAGTGGGAGGTGGAACTGGCTGAGCTTTAAGGCCCCTTCCAACCCATCCCAGTCTGGAATTCCATGATTTTCCAAGCTGATATTTTACTGCTCACTGGCAATTCTGGAAACCACCAAAAATCCATTTTCCACCCCTGTCCCACCAACTTTTCTCCCTCCTTCTCAGCTCACTCCCAAACAATGCCGCCCCACTGAAGCTGTTTGGGGCTCTGCTCTGGGGCACAGCCACAGATCTTTGCCTGATCCATATTTTAGCAGCCTTGGAAAATACTGGATGCTGCTAATTCCGTATTATGGGGATGATGATGAACTCCTGTGAATTAATGGTCCCACTGAAATCCTCACCTCTGAGTGCTAACCTGGGAGCTGAGCCATAAAATCCAATCCACATTAAAAACCAGTGATCCGTGCTCTCAAAAAGCCACATTTTGTGTGACAAATAGGGAGAAAAAGGCTTCAAAAGCCCCTACAGGAGCACATTTATGGTGTGGGAAGTGCTTTTATAGGACAAGGCTTTAGGGTTGGGTGGATTTTAAAGGTGCTGCTCTTTAGTTCCAGGCTTTGCACGTGTTTAAGAGAAACTGGAATATTTTGGGTGGTTTTCCAAGTGCTTCCCCAGGTCTGGCAGATTCCGCACCTGTTTGTTTATTTTAGGCTTGGAATTTTTTCTCCAGTAAGTAATGTGGGGATGGTCACTGATCCTTGGGATCAAGCTCCAACCTGGTTTTCTGTGATCCTAGTGAAATGTCATGAATATTTTTTAAGGTTTTTACAGGTTAAATTTGTCCCCACATCAGTGATGAACAGGAGAGATGGAAAATCCCTCATCCCAGTGGGAACTGTCCCTGTCCCTGGCTGTAGGATTGGAACAAACCCCTTTAAAATCCCTCCCAACCCAAACTATTTTTCCATTCCGACATCCTGAAAAACTCAGAGCTGTTTTAGCAGAACTGAACTCCCTGTCCTGCCCCTTGGGGAGATCCCAGTGAGTTCAGGGATGTGTTTGAGGCTGGTGGTGTGGGGGGTTTCTGGCTGTCCCTATGGATTTATCTACGGTTATACTATGGATGTCCCTTTTTTGTATTGCACAAAACACCTTCCCAAGAGATTATTTCCTCCTGCTTTCCCTCTTTCCCCTCTTTTGCTACAAAACCCCATAAACTCCAACCCATTCCCTGTTTTTAAAATGTCCTGAACCTCCTTGAATTCCAGGATTGGGTTTTTTAATTCCTGTTTAAAACCCCCTGTTCATTCCCTGCTTTTTTCCTCCTCAAATCCCTTTCCTGGGGTTGTTTTCCTTGAGCCAGGGATCTGGCGGTGCTTTGCCCACTCCTGGTTAAATTACCGAGTGACATTTACTGCATTTGCATCCTTAATTATTACCCTTTATGCTAATTAGGCTTCCTCTGGCTGTCACTCGTCAGAGCTCCAGCCAGAGCTGGAGCAAAATGTCTGTTACAAAGATAGATGGGATGCAACCAAAATATTCCCATGAATATTCATCCTCTCCCATTTTGGAACCCTTCCCTTGCTGGTTCCATTTGCACTTTTGGGCTTGGACAGCTCTGGTTGTGGGCAGTGCTGTCAGGCAAACCACAACCTCTGGCAGAAGGGGATTTATTTGATTTTTTGGGGGGTTGTTCTCACAGCCAGGAGAAAACAAAAATCATGGAATTTGCTCCAAGAGGCAGCACTGGAGATGGGGATGAGGTGTTCTCCTGGAAATGTGCATGGATGGAAATGTTATTGGAGGAATAAAGGGTTTTTTACTGCAGCTCTGGGGCTGAGCCTTTTGTTTTCTTAATCCCATATCCCAAATTTGTTTTTGGGATAATTGCCTCATGCCTCAGCACCTGGGATAATGGAAGGTGTCCTGCCCATTGGAATGAGATGGATTTTAAAGTCCTTTCCAACCCAAACCATTGGTGTGGGATTTATTTTTCTTCATTGCTGGACACAGAGATCCCTTCAGGGCCAGGGGTTAATTCCTGTAAATATTGCAGGAGTGGCTCCCAAACCTGCCGCTGAGTTTTCTGGGAGGAAATGGTCTCAGGAATACATTTGGGATGAATTAATGATTAATTAATCTGTGTTCATGCAGGTATTCCAAGCCTGGCTCTGTTCTGGGTCTGGGATGTGCTGCAGGGTCTTCCCCTGAACAGTTATTAAAACCAGAATTGGGCATTTTATAAAAAACAGTTTAATTATTAAATATTTTCTTCTTTTAATGAGAATTAAAGCTGCTATTAAATCCTGATGATGACTTATGAAGCCTGCCCAACTCCTGGATGGAATTCCAGAATAAAGCAGGGATTTATCCAAAGCATCTCCTCCATGGATCCACCTTGGGCAGCACCAGAGCCCAGCCAGGGCTGCACCCAAGATCAACCAAAATGGCCCCAAAATGCACGGCCGGGCACGGGCTCTGTCCCTGGGATCAGTTCTGCTCCATTTGCACCTTGCAGTTCATTGTCCCATCCCAGCTTTAGCCCAGGCAGTCCCACCCTGCTTGTTTTTCTCTCTGCAGCCCACGGGGTTTGTGCTCTGGGGCTGAGATTTGGGTCATTTGTCCTTGGTGCCCAGCTGGAGCAGGAATTGTTTTGTGTCCCTGCTCTGTGCACAGAGCTCAGAACTGCCCCTCATCAGAACCATCCCCTGATATGGAGCCCAGACCCTCCCACTAAAGCAGCACAGAATGTGAAACATAGAAAAGCTGAACCTGAGGCACCTGGATTTTTGGTCACTCATCTTCCATTTTTCATTATCTTCCATTTCTCATTTTCCTTCTTCTTTTTCCCCTCTCCCCATCTCTTCAAAGCCAGTATTTATTTTACCCGGAGCGAGCTCCTCATCAAACAAATCCAAGCCACGGATGCTATAATTAGCATTAGGAGATACTAATTTTTCTTCGGGCATAATTGGAAGGTTTCTCCCGTTTCAGGATAATCCTAAAACTATCCTATTTTATGGCTCATTTGCCAGAGGATGCCTGGGAAGCTCTCGCAGCTTTATCACCCCTTATCAATGGGTAAAGAGTGTCAGAGCGGCGGCGGGGGTGGGAAATCCCAATTTTCCCAACTTGTGCTAATTGAGCATCCTTCCCTGAGCGTTTGGTGATAACGAGCTGCTAAAAGGGCTCTGAAAACAGCCCCAAAACCTCCCTGCAGGGGCTCAGGGGTTCAGCTCTTTTTGCGGGGGCTGATTTTGGGCTGTTCGGGGCAGTTTTGGTGGGTGCTGTGGATACACGGCTGATCCCACAGCGATTCCCAGCTCCAGGAGGGGGTTTAGCCTTTCCTGCAGCTGCTCTAATCCCATTAAATGCCCGCGGTGCCTTATCCTGAGGAGCTGCTAAATGGCCGGGCTGGTTTTCCCGTCCTAATGAGCCCAAATTAATCACGCTGAATGGGCTCCTATTGAAGGGCGCCTGCATCGCTTCTCTTCCTCCTCACTGACCTCCAAGGCAGGATAGGAGGGGTGGCTGGTGGCCAAAACCTAGAAATGCTGGATCGGTAAGGTTTGGGAAGGGGCAGGAATTCAGAGAATTCGCAGAATAATCACCGGGTTGGGAGAGGCCTTAAGGATCACGGAGTCCAACCCAGCCCCAACATCTCAACTCAGCCCTGGCACCCAGTGCCACATCCAGGCTTTGTTAAACACACCCAGGGATGGGGACTGCACCACCTCCCTGGGCAGAACTTTATCACCCTTTCTGTAAAAAACTTGTTTCCGATATCCAATCTGTATTTCCCTTGGCGCAGCTTGAGACTGGAAGGCCCAGGAGCAGCTGAGAGAGCTGGGAAGGGCCTGAAGGATTCCTGAGGGAGCCGGGCAGGGGCTGCAGAATCCCTGAGGAGCCGGGCAGGGGCTGCAGAATCCCTGAGGGAGCCGGGCAGGGCCTGCAGAATCCCTGAGGAGCCGGGCAGGGGCTGCAGAATCCCTGAGGGAGCCGGGCAGGGGCTGCAGAATCCCTGAGGAGCCGGGCAGGGGCTGCAGAATCCCTGAGGAGCTGGGCAGGGGCTGCAGAATCCCTGAGGAGCCGGGCAGGGGCTGCAGAATCCCTGAGGAGCCGGGCAGGGCTCACCTGGAGCAAAGCAGGCCCAGGGGCCCTTGTGGCTCTGCACAGCTCCTGCCAGGAGGGCACAGCCGGGGGGGTCGGGCTCTGCTCCAGGGAACAGGGACAGGAGCAGAGGGAACGGCCTCAGGCTGGGCCGGGGCAGGTTTGGATTGGAAATTGGGAACATTTCTTCATGGAAAAGTTGCCCAGGGTAGTGATGGAGTTGATGCCTCAGGTTCAGCTTTTCTATGTTTCACATTCTGTGCTGCTTTAGTGGGAGGGTCTGGGCTCCATATCAGGGATGGTTCTGATGAGGGGCAGTTCTGAGCTCTGTGCACAGAGCAGGGAGACAAAACAATTCCTGCTCCAGCTGGGCACCAAGGACAAATGACCCAAATCTCAGCCCCAGAGCACAAACCCCGTGGGCTGCAGAGAGAAAAACAAGCAGGGTGGGACTGCCTGGGCTAAAGCTGGAATGGGACAATGAACTGCAAGGTGCAAATGGAGCAGAACTGATCCCAGGGACAGAGCCCGTGCCCGGCCGTGCATTTTGGGGCCATTTTGGTTGATCTTGGGTGCAGCCCTGGCTGGGCTCTGGTGCTGCCCAAGGTGGATCCATGGAGGAGATGCTTTGGATAAATCCCTGCTTTATTCTGGAGCTCCATCCAGCCTCTGCTCTAGGGCAGCCTGCTCAAGGCATCAAATGCTCCCCATCCCTGCAGGGATTTAAACTCTGTGGATGTGGCACTTGGGGACATGGGACAGGAGTGGCCTTGGGGAATGGTTGGACTCAGTCTGGAGGGTTTTTCCAACCCCAAGGACTCTGATTCCCATTGCTGGGATGGAGCAGCTGCCTGGGGCTCAGTCCTGTGGGGCTGGCTCAGGTTCCTGGGGGGCAGAAGCAGCTCCTGGGGCTCAGTTTGCTCGTGGAGCTCTTTCCTGCAGGTTTTTGCAGAGCTTTGAACCTCTGAATTCATCTAAAACGTTTTGCTGCCCTTTTAATGTTGCTGCACCACCATGGGTGAGTCCTGGTGTTGCATCCTGGCAGTCCATCCCTGGATTTGGACCAAGGAATTTGCTCCTGGACCATCTCAAGATCCCTGGGGGCTCTGCTGTGCCCCAGCAGGGCCAGGAGGCTCCTGCAGAGGCTTTTTGCTGAAAACACCTCTGGCCTTGGAAGTGTTTCTGGGAAAGAGGTCTGAGTTGTATAAACTTTTAATCCTTTTTTTTTTTTTTCCTTGATGGTTTTCTTACTTCAGCAGAGATTTAGGAAGTGCTGTGGCCTTGGCAAAGATCAATAGATTCCCTGTTAAAGAAAGACTCTAAATTTAGTGTTTGGATGATTTCAGGGGGAAAACCAGAGTTTGAAATATTTAATTTAGTATTGAGCTAAGCTTCATCATAAGAAGGGAGAAACCCTGTTCTCAAACGAGAGAGGAACCTTTTGTTTTTCTCCCGAAGCCTTTAATTAAACCCCTGAATAATTAGGTTTGCCCTGCTTAGTGGGATACTGGAACAGAGGCTGGGAAGCTCCAGCTCCATTTCTCTGCTATTCCAAAAACCCCAGCAGACACCTCTGCCTCTCCTGTTGTTCCTTTCAAAGCTCCTCTAGACTTTTTCCCCATTTTCCAGCCTGGCTGTGTTTGGGACCAGCATATCCTGATATTTCTCCCTTGCTAACATTGTTTTTGAGCACAAAGAGTTGTTTTTCATCCCCTCCTGGCTGCCTTTGCCAAGCACACGGAGAGGATCTGCCGGAGCAATCCTGTTTTACCTCTCTGGAAATAACGAAGCCAGAGACATTTTCTCCTTCTCGCTGGTTTAAATTTACAGAAGTGAACAATCATTTTTGCAGCCTCTCGGAGTGAAATGTGGGGGAGACAAACTGATCTTATCGACTTTTCCAGCTGGAGCAGCACAGGGAACATTACTTAGAGCTCCACCACGCTCAGCTCTAATCCCATGAGATGTCTTTGTTGATGCATAAGCTGTGACCTAAAATATTGACTTTATAAAGTAATTGAATCCCCGAATCATGTTTCAGATGAAAAGCACTTGACAAATGGCTCCAGGAAGGAGCTGAGCCCAAAGGCCTGAGTGTGGCTGGAATGGGATTTACTCCACTTGACTCCCCTCGGCCTGGCTGGAGCAGGCAGCCCTGCCACAGGTTCGGGGGAATTGCAGGGCAAGAACAGGTTCTCTCTTTATTTCTGTTCCGTTTTTTACCTCACAGGAAGCAGGATAATAAATCCTTCAGGCCCTACAGAAGAGGTGGGAACAGAGCAGCTTTTGAGGGGGAACATTTTGGCACAGGGTGACGTGGTGGGGCTCTGTGGGTGCTGAACTTGACTTGCTCTCGTGGTTTGCTTTCTGTGCAAGGGGAGGTAATCTCCAGTTCCTGTGCCAAATTTGAGTTTCAGAGGCTCCCAAACCCCTGCCTGGCCTTTCTGTATGAGCCAGCTCATCCCAAGTCATCCCAGTGCTCCAAGCAGAGCAGGGAAAAGCGGGGACGAGAATGGGGAAATGATGCAAAGTCAAAGGACCTCGGTGAGACTGGTATGGAGCAGATCTCATCCCTGAGCCATTTCCCTGGGTCCTGGGGATGGCTGGGGCTGAGGGGATGAAGATGAGGTGCTGGAGATTTTTTTTCCATTTTTTACCTCACAGGAAGCAGGATAATAAATCCTTCAGGCCCTACAGAAGAGGTGGGAACAGAGCAGTTTTTGAGGGGGAACATTTTGGCACAGGGTGACGTGGTGGGGCTCTGTGGGTGCTGAACTTGCTCTCGTGGTTTGCTTTTTGTGCAAGGGCAGGTAATCTCCAGTTCCTGTGCCAAATTTGAGTTTCAGAGGCTCCCAATCCCTGCCTGGCCTTTCTGTATGAGCCAGCTCATCCCAAGTCATCCCAGTGCTCCAAGCAGAGCTGGTGCTGGAAGGAAAAGCGGGGATGGAAATGGGGAAATGATGCAAAGTGAAAGGACCTCGGTGAGACTCTGGTATGGAGCAGATCTCATCCCTGAGCCATTTCCCTGGGTCCTGGGGATGGCTGGGGCTGAGGGGATGAAGATGAGGTGCTGGAGGAGGACTCTTGGTGAGAAATGGTTTCACCCCAACCCTGCGGCCCAGCGACCTCTCCCTCCTTCCTCTGCTCCTCATCACAATTTTCCCCATTAATTTAGGAGGGCATTATTATCTCATTATTCCAAATGGTTCCATTTAACCAAACCTTATTTCTGACTCCTACATTGTTTTCTGGATCATTCCACAACAACTGTTTTCCTTCCGAGCAGGTTAACTCCGCCGCTTTCTTCCCTCTGCTCTTTTGCATAATGTTATAACAAGCATTTAAATAACTGTAAAGGTTCCATCAGCTCTTGCTTTCATGTCTTGCTGTCTCCATGGCAACCAGCTACACTTCCCTGTCTACTTTCCCCTTTTTTTCTGGGGTTTGAGTCCCTCAGTCCAGCGGCTGGAAGATGGAGTTGGGTTTTCCACTCCTTTTGGATTCACCCCTTGTTTGTCCTCGACATTGAAGCTCAGCCCAAATGTTGGTTTTGCTGCCTTGCTGTGATCATTATTTTCCCTCTTGGCCATTAGTGAGGACACTTGGAGCTGGGAGATGGAAATTTATTTTTCTATTTGTACAATGTGCTGGAGGATGGGGAAATAGGCAGCGGTAATTACTGGGATTTGGAATTTGGGACGGGTGAAGTTGAGTTCAATAAACTTTTCTTTGCAGAGTGTTCTCATCCCATGCCCCTCATTTGGGACATGAAAACTCTTGCAGAAAATGCGATGATTTTGTTTTGTCCAAGCACTTGTTTAAATTGAACCTTAATATCCCACATCCCCATTAAAACCATGAACAACAATCCAGCATCCTGCTGCGGGCTGGTTTATACGGATCTGACAGACCCAGAGCGCTGGGCAAACAAACTGCAAATCCTCCTGCAAATTGCAGGAATGAACCTGGGAAGGCCTAATCCAATGGGACTGTCTGCCACTGGCAGGAGTTCCAGCCTGTCTGGGCATGGAATCCGTCCTGGCAGGGCGGGAGGGAGCAGAAGGTGGGGATGGCAGCTCCCAGCTCCCGCCAGTCTGCGTTCCCATCTGCACGGAGGTGCTCTTGGTGAGGCTCAAGTGGCAAAGGGAAGAATTCCAGGCAGGCTGCTCGCTTCCCTTCCCCCAAACACAACGTGCTGGCCCCGCAGTCGGTGACGCAGATGGAGCTCAAACCCCTGAACAAACAGGACAAGGAAAGCTGCTGGCATTTTATTGTTATTTATTGCTAAGAAATGAGCTATTGGAGGCTGCTGGTCACTCACAGGATCAGGGAATCATGGAATGGTTTGGGTTGGAAGGAACCCTGAAGACTTTCCACTATCCCAGGTAGCTCCAAGCCCCATCCAGCTTGGCCTTGGGCAGTTCCAGGCTGCACTATGGGTATCCCACAGTGTGGGATGCAAACTCTGGGATTTCCTTATTTATTACACCTGAGTCTCAGGAATATTGGCATTATCGGATCGAGGAAGAGAAACAATCCCACTGGAGGAAGGAATCACCAACAGATAAAAAGGAGGAGGAAATCATTAAAGCAACAAAAGCTGAGTGAGTCCATTCGGGCCTCTGACCCCTTTTCCACTCCAGGAAACTCCTGATGGTGTTTTTCTTCTCTCATTGCAGTCCCTGAGTGATGCCCCTGGGGCATCCTCCTCCCTCATGGTGTCAGGGCTGTTTTGGACAAAATTGTGCTATTTGGGAAATATATTTTTATGTTGAAAGGAGATTTCGAAGAACCTGCGTGGTCCCAAGTCCTGGGTCGCCCCTGTCTGGGGCTGTCACCACCTCATGGAGAAAGGAGCTGAAGCAAACAAAATTGTGAAGCAAAATCCTTCTCCTCAAGGAACACCAAGGAGGAAAAGCCAGGATCAGCCTGCCTTCATCACTCTGTTTCTCTGCTGGAATCTGATTCATCGATTTGGCTGAGTGTGGAACCTGACAGATGCTTTTCAAGGCAAATTTAGGAGGATCTTTGCAGCTGCTTTTCTCCCGAGGAGGAATGGGGATGCTCTGAGTGTGCAGCTCGCAGCTGACCCTGGAGCACTTCTCTGCAGAGTGTGGGGCAGCTCTGTCAGGGGAGAGGCTGACCTGGGGCTGAGAGCAGCAGCCCCAAAATTTGTCAGAGCTTTAACCCAGTTTGACTGCTGGGTGAGCAGAGGAGCTGCAGAGGGATTTTGGACAAGGGATGGAGGGACAGGAGCCAGGGAATGGCTCCCAGTGCCAGAGGGCAGGGATGGGTGGGAGATTGGGAATTGGGAATTGCCAGAGCAGCTGTGGCTGCCCCTGGATCCCTGGCAGTGCCCAAGGCCAGGCTGGATGGGTTTGGAGCAGCCTGGGACAATGGAAGGTGCCCCTGCCATGGCACTGGATGATCTTTAAGGTCCCTTCCAACCCAGCCCATTCTGGGCTTCCCGCCCCAACAGCACAAACATGACAAAAGAACGATATAAAGGCACAGGAAAAGCTTTTCCCCATCTCTTCTCACCCTGCAGGGTGTTGGGGCATTAATTCACAGCACTCTGTGCTCTGTGTCCATTCCACACCTCCCTGCAAAGCTGCTCCTGCTTGGGGCAAAGCGCAGCCAGGTGTGTGCAGCTGCTGTCCCTTCACCCCTCCCTGCCCAGGTGCCACCTCTGGAGTGTCACAGCTCCGGAATTCCAGCCAGGGAGGCGCTGCCAGGAGCTTTTCCACCCTCACCACCCGTGCCCCGTTCCTCGTGTGAGGCTCACGCAGTCTGCTCTGTGTGAGCCTGTCCTCTCACAGGCTCCCAAGTGCTGGCAGGAAGGTGGGGATCAGAGCCCAGGCTGCGTTAATGGGGGTGGGCACTGCAGGCTCTCTCCATCTGCCATTCCCCGTGGGAATGCTGGCAGTGCCCGGCTGCCTGGGCCAGCCTGACAGAGCAGCTTCCCTCAACACACTGCTGCTCCCTGCACAGGGCACTCGTGTTTCGTGTGGATCACTGGGATTGCATCATTTATTCCATCAAATGCCTTCCCGCCTTTCCCCAGCGGTGACAGCGCTGAGCTCAGCTTAAAATGTGAGCAAAGGATGTGCTGTGGTTTGGGCTGGGCCTAAAGGCTGCTCTGCATGTGGTGATCCTTTTCCCAGGGGAAACTGTCCCTGAAATCCAGGATAACCCTTCCCTGGCACAGCTCTGCTCATTCCCTGTTGTAAAAAATCCATATTTTATGATTGGCTTATTGCATATATTCAAATGAATATTGTATGTATTGTGTTAAAAAGTGATGCTGTGTTAATTCTCTTAAGCAGTGTGTTAAATATAGTTTTAGGTTATAACAAAATGTTAAAATAGAAACTATGCTGTGTATGATACTTTTTCAAAAGAAGGGACTCGCACTGAGATAGCAGCCACAGGACACCTGAATCTGTCAGAGAAAAAGAATTTATTGCTCCATTATCAGAACAAACGAACTTCTTCCTGCCTTGCTCAGGATTGGAGACGCCGTCAGGATCCAGAGGAAGGAGCTGACACTGCCCAGCCAGAATCCTGGGTTTGAATGGAATTTATGCATCAGGGATGAGCTGTATGAATATGCAACAGGCTGTTGCTTTTAAGGGTTAATCCTCTGTTAACCTGGGGCCTTTTTCGGGCTTGTGCTGCCCAGAAAATGTACCCGGATGTCCATAACTCTTTGTCTCTATTGTCTCATATTGTCCTAAATCCTAATTGTCCAAATTATTATTACTCTAATTATATTGCTATTTTTGTAACCATTTTATTACTATTAAACTTAAAAATTTAAGAAACCAAGTGATTGGCATTTTTCACACTGTCATGCCTTATGATTTTGGCTTTTATATTTTTCATACATTTGTAACCCTGCAGTTCTTTGGTGTATAACTCTAAACTCCATATGCAGGGTGAGCTGCTGCTCTCCCATTTTGGGCAGACACAACAATTCCTTAAGGACACCTCACCGCCTCAGGCCCCAGAGATTTAAACAAAAATGAGTTGGGGGAGCAAACTTGGAGTAAATTACTTCATTACCTGAAGCTGTAATTGGAAGATTAAGCCCTAATATGCAAATGGACCAAACTTGTACAAGTGTGAAAACCCAGAACCCATGGTCCATTTTTGGGTGTAGCCCTTGGGCCAAAGACCAAGTCAAGTGCATTTTAGTGGGATTTATCCCTCTGGTTTGTCTGGATTTCAGCCAAATGGAGGAATTTGGGATCAAACCTTGGCCCTGCAACACCTTCCAGGAGGCACTTCCCAAACCCTCAGTGCTGGACAGGCTCATCCCTGCCCTGCTTCCCTCCCTGGCGACCACGGATCAGGGTTGGTATTTCTGGGAATGCCCAAAATCCAACTTTCTCTTGGTGTGTGAATGCAGCCTTGGCTCTGGAACGATTGTGGCAAAAAGCAGCAGGAATGTTTGGGAAAAGGAGACAGATCCAGGGATTCAGAGCAAGGCTGAGGCAGGGGGAGGCTGAGGGAGAAGGGACGGGGGTCCCCAGGTGGGAGCTGGCTGTGAGTGATGGTTTGGCGGTGACAGCTGGAGCCCCCGGGGGTGCAGACCAGGCACTGCAATTCCTGCCTGGATTGAGGCTGGGGCTTGTCCTTCCCTGTGGAGATCATCCAAGAGGAGGAGGAGGATGAGGGGGAAACTGGGGGGTTCCGATGGAGGGGAACCATTGGGATGGAGGTGAAGCATGGATCCTGTGGGATCTCCATGGCCTGGAGAGCTCCTGGTGGGATGGTGGCTCTGGGATGGGTGGAGCAGCCTCTGTTTGAGCTGAAACACTGAATTTTCCAAGGAGAGCTCTGACAGAGGAGCTCTGGGACCTTCACGCTGAGCTCATGAAGGGAAATGAGCTCCCTTGGCTATTCTTAGTTCACATTGGCTGAAAAGCAAAGTTTTCCAAGGAAAGCTTTGGATGTGAGAAACATCTTCTGCTTGATAAAAACTTCTGGCCTTTTTTTGGGAGGGAGGGAATAAATCTGTAAGAAGGAGTGACACAAATCAGAGCAGAAAAAAAAAATAAAACCACAGTTTAAAGAAAACGTCTTCCCATTTTTAGCATTCTCTTCAGTGTCATATTTTTTGTTTTCTTTTTTTGTTTTCCTGACAGCTGCTGCAAGTGGCACCACTTTCCTCCTCGCTGAATCTGCCTGTTTGGGAAGTTGGAGCTTTCCCTTGTGGAGCTTTTTATCTTTTTTATCCTATTTTCCTTTTCCTGTGATTCTGTCAGAGCTCTGCAGGGCTCCGGGTCCCCCCACGCCCCTCACACAACGGAAATGATAAACACATGAGGGGAAAAATTTGAGATTTCCACCTGAAGCTGAGCATTTGGATATTCCAAGTATCCAAATTTAGAGATCTGATGGAGGAGAACCAGCTTGGGAAGAGGTTTGAGCGAGGAATTGGGAATATGAAGCGGTGGATGAGCTGGGAGAGGCATCTTTGGAAGGAGGAGCCGATTCTCCTCGGCAGATGGTGGAGCTCAGCTGGGTCTGTGTTTTCCAGCTTCTGCCTGGGTGCAGGTGCTCCAGGGATTAATTCTTCCCTGAAATTTGAAATCTTCATCCCACAGCTCCCTGCTGGCAGCGCTTTCTGCTCCTGAATTCCCTCTCCTGTTGCTCCTGCAGGGGAGTGAGGGGTGGGCTAAAATCGCTGATGGGAAAATCCTTAATTTTTATTTTTTTTTCTCGAAACAAATTAGAGCCGTGGAGTAATTTAAATAACTCCCAAATCTGCTGATCAGCAAATCAAGCTCGTTAGTGCTCCTGCCCCTACGTACAAGCTGCACACACACACACAAGGTTCCTTTGCAGCTCCGCAGATCTGCGGTGCGCCGCAGAAATTAAGGGGCTGGGATCATTAAAATCAGCTTGTCATTCTTCTGCTGGTGCTTTCGTTAATAAAATAAACCCCGGGATGGAGAAACGGTGAGCTGGCTTCCCTCTGTAGGTTTGCAAAGCGGGGAAGATGCAAATAATTAGTGCAAGCAGAACCTGGCTCCGGGCGAGCCTTTGCTGGGCAGAATTTTACATCTTGGATCATTGAGGGGGAAAGAAATCTGCTTTTTCCTGGGATTTCGGGATGGTTCGTTTGTGATCTCTGCCTTGTGGTCACGTACCTTCGCAGAGGGGGCTGAGCGGGTTCATTAATCACCGGCAGCATCCCTGGGTGAGAAAAGCTCCGAGCTCGGGGCTGGAGCATCCCGGCCTCTCCCAAAGCCCTTTGATATTCACAGCATCCCCCGCTGTCCTTGGAGCTCAGGGAACGGGGAAAATCCCCTGCAGGATCTGCTCCCCGGGCCCAGCGCTGTGGGAATGTGTCCTGGGCGGAATTTCTGGTGTAAATTGCAAACCCAGCTCCCCGCAGAGCAGCCTGGTGAGGCTCTCTGGGAGTTTCTGGGGTTTCAGAACTCCCCACCAATCTCCCGGCACGCTGAGCTCCTTGACCTCATCTTTCCAGCAGGACAGGGTGGAGATCCCATGTGCCCAGGACTCCGTTTTTGGGAGAAAAAGTGTTTTTTAATGACTGATCCTCAGGGAATTTCCTTCCAGTCCACTCTGACTCAAAAGTTGGACTCAGGTAGAGGAAGGATTTTCCCTCTGGCTTTCCTGAGTCCAGCAAAAATGCCCCTTTGGCAGGGGCAATCCTCTCTCATTAATATCCTAATTTCTACTGGCATTCATTTAAACCTCCATGAAATTCAGTCTAGAAATGGACTCTGGAGGTGAAATCCAGGACAAGGATTCTCTGGGACAAGCTGGGAAGTTACTGCAGTTCCTAAAAGCTGCTTGACTTCTGGGGTTGTTATCCAGGGGAGTGGGATGTGTCTTAGGAAGGGCTGGGGAGCCTCTCCTGGAAATTTGTGCTGAATCCAGCAATTTCATTAACTTGTTCTTTCCTTAAATCAATTCTATTTGATCTATTCTTAAACCTTTTATTTTGCATGAGGAAGAAAACTCCCAGTTTTGGGTGAAATTGAACGTGATTTTCTGTGCTTTTGAGTCAGAAGTTTCCGGGCAGGTTTAACTTCATATTTTTTTAAGGATTCTGAAGTAATTTGCTCACGTTTGCCTGAGGAAATGGTTAATTCAGGATCTTCAGGCAATGCCATTACCCAGCTCCCAGGACTCTGGGTGTTTTATCCCTGGAGGGTGAAGCTAAGCTAAGGGATAATTGCCTTTTTTTTTGGTGTAAAAACCGTATCAATGATGTTGAACTTGGTAGGGAATATTCCAGCATGGAATTTTGGGGTCGTGCACCTGGGATTGAAACGGTTAATTGGAAGGATTCTCCTGTTCCTCACCTCTGCTCAATGATTTTTTTTTTAAGCTTTCAGGAATTACCCCAAGCCTGGTCACTGCCAAGGCTTCCTGAGGTTCCTGGAACATTTTTCCCAGGATGAAATGTCTCCTCCACGTTACCCCTTGGATCCACAGTGATTCCTGGGAATCCAGTTGTGAAGCCACAGGGTTTTTGTGGGATCCCTGGCAGCGCCATTCCCACCTCACTTCTCCGTGGTGGGAGATTCCTGCAGGTTCCACCCCGTGTTCCATGTGGGACCTCATGGAAAATGAGGGAAAGGGACTCTTGGGAGTTGTTATTTTAGGGAAGGCTGTCCCCATCCCTCATGGAAAATGAAGGAAACGGGCTTTTGGGAGTGAGTTGATTTTTTTAGGGAAGGCTGTCCCCATCCCCACCTCACTGCATTCCCACCAGTTTCCACTTTTCAAGGTCTGGGCCTCCGATCCCGCTGGCACCAAAATGAACATTTAATTATCTGCAGGCAGATCCCTCCCTTTGCCCCCATTCCTGCAGCTGCATTTCCCTCAGACCTTCAGGGATTTAATTGCATCCATCTCTGATTTTTCTGCTGAGTAGAACATGGCATTTCTTCAGCGCCTCCCTCTGCTAAAAAGGTCTCCTAAAAAGGAGCAATTTGTCACTCTTTGGCCCAGGTACACTTTTTTTTTTTGCCCATCCGAGCATATTTTCCCTCAGCATTTGCTTTTCCTCCTAATTTCCAATGGAACATTGCTCGGCTTTTCTCTTGCCTTGCCACCATAAATCCTCCTGAGCACGGGCAGACGAGTGCTGAGGATTATTAAGCACATTGGAAGGAGCACCAGAGCGGGGCCTGACTTGCATTTTCAGCCTCGCTCCGAACAGGGAATGTCTTCTGGGATAAAAGTTATGTTTACAGTCAGCTGCTAATTAGTGCTAGCAGAGTAATTATGTAACTGATGAAACAGGACTGCAATTTTGGGTTTGAAGGCTTTTTGCATCGTAAGCAGGGAGCTCAAAAAAAAAACCCCAAATGAAACCCAATGGGGTGTGCTGTTTAATTCCACTTAAGTTCATGGAATTCTGGAATCCCAGACTGGTTTGGGCTGGAAGGGAGCTTAAAGCCCATCCCATCCTACCCCATCAAAACAACCAAAGCCGGCTTGGATGGGGTTTGGAGCACCCTGGGATGGTGGGAGGTGTCCCTGCCCATGGTAGGAGTGGGATGGGATGGGCTTTGAGCTCCCTTCCAGCCCAAACCAGTGCCCCCCACTCTCCCCACAGCTGTTCAGACCCACACCAACCTCTCCTGATCCCACCTCCCATCATCCCAGGGTGCTCCAAGCCCTGTCCAAGCTGGCCCTGGTTGTTTTGATGGGTTTTTTTATGGGGTTTTTGATTTTTTATGTCTAAGGGGGTTGCAGGAGGATTTGGGATGCTGGTGGGGATCAGGAGAGGTCGCTGTGGGTCAGAACAGTTGTGGGGAGACTGGGAGGCACTGGGAGCAGTGGGGCAGCTCCAGCTGCCCCTGCAGCAGCCTGGCTCTGCTCCCTTCTCCAGAAGATGGAAGTCCCCATGGAATTATCTCTGTCCTGAGCTTCCAGCTCCCTCCTGAGCTCTCCCTTGCTGCAGTGCTGTAGGAGTGCTCCTGCTGAATCCAAATGAGCTCCACCGGGCCTGGGGACAGGGCTGTGCTCAGAGGGTTTGGGCAGGGACACCCTTCAGCCAGGATCCTGCCCCTGGAGCTGAGGAGATTGGGATGGAGAGGAAGGTCTGGGATGGAGAGGAAGGTCTGGGATGGCTTTTCTGTGTCTGAGTGAGGGAACAGTTCAGCTTCCTCCTTTAAGTTCTGCATCCAGCACATCTTCCTCCAGCAGCTCCCTTCTCCTGGTGCCTGCAGGGAGCTGGGAAGCCACATCGGCTCCCAGCCCTCCTGCCTTTGTGTTTTAATCCTTTCTGTGTTCACTCCAGGGCTGTGTGGAGCTCAGGGTGTCACTGAGACGTGGCACAGCTTGGATAACTGGGAACATGGGATAAGGGTGCCCTGTGTGCCTGTGGAATTCCCAACGAATGGAAATGCAGTCTGGCACACGTGCTGCTGTTCCTGGCGTGGTTTGTGCTCCATAAATCCAACCCCCATGATGTGTCACCCATTTCCAACCCAAGACAGTCCTTTATCTGGGACGGCCTTTTCTCCTTCAGCAGCTTTTTTGCTTTTCCATTTGGAATGGGAACCATTAAATAATTTTCCAGTCAGATCCAGGCATTGGTACCTGAGAAACCAGGGTTATTTCCTACCCTAAATACAGGGAATATCTCTGGGTGCATCTGCTGGGTTCTGCTGGTAAATATTTACCAATATTTACTTCATAAACTTTTTAATGGGAGGTTAAGACACGTCAGATCATGATGTCCTGAATGCTCAAATTGTGGAATTGCTGCTGTGGCCTCTGGAGTGATACAGGGCAGAGCTGGCTGGGACAGCAGCTCAGGCTGTGCACACCTGAGGGAAATATATGTAAATACTCAAATAATCAGAAAAATCAGCAATGGGAACTGGGGGTTTTATCCCTTTGCAGGTGGTCATGTAAGCCTGACTCTCTTGGGGTGAAAATCAGAAGGGGGAGTGATGCTCCAGAGCTCCACTGCTTGGGACAGGGACTGGGATTTCTCTGGCCTTGGGAGTCTGTAAATGTTGGATTTTGGGGTGAAACTGGTGGATCCTGGGTTCCCACACTGCAAGAAAGAAGCAGCTTTTGACAGGTTGGTAGTACCCAAGGCACAGGGTGGCTGCTCCTGGATCCCTGGAAGTGTCCAAAGCCAGGCTGGACAGGGCTTGGAGCAACCTGGGATAGGGGAAAATTAACAATTACCCCTGGCCACAGTGGGGGTGGAATGGGATTGGCTTGAAGGTGTTTCCCACCCCAAACCATTGTGGGATTCTCTGATGGTGGAGCTGGGAAGGCTGAATGAATCCTTCTTGAGCAGAAATCCTGAGGAGAGCACAAACTCTGCTTCCTGAGGGCATTTTGGGCTAATCTGCCTGAATTTTGAGTGCTGGGCCTTGAGGGCTTCTGGAAGGAATTCAGGGATGGTGTTTGGACTGTTCTATTTGCTGTGAATGTCCTTAATGGTGAAAATAATGAAAATCCTTCAGATCTCTGCATCCTTGTGTCCAGGAGAAGTTTGTGGACAAGGCCTCTTGTGTAGAAATCTGCTTCCTGAGGGCATTTTGGGCTCATTTGCCTGAATTTTGAGCACTGGGCCCTGAGGGCTTCTGGAAGGAATTCAGAGATGGTGGCTGGAATTTTTTTTTTTTTGAGCATCCTTTACGGTGAAAACATGAAAATCCCCCAGATCTCTGCATCCTTGTGTCCAGGAGAAGTTTGTGGCCAAGGCCCCTCTGTCTCATGTAGAAATCCTGAGGAAAGCACAAACTCTGCTCCCTGAGGGCATTTTGGGTTCATTTAGCAGGATTTTGAGCACTGTGCCCTGAGGGCTTCTGGAAGGAATTCAGACATGGTGGCTGGAACATTTTTTTATTCCTGGATGTCTCTTTGTAGCAGAAAGATGAAAATCCCCCAAATCTCTGCAGCCACATGTCCAGGAGAAGTTTGTGGGCAAACAAACTGTCTCTTGTGTAGAAACCTTGAGGAGATCACAAACTCTGCTTCCTGAGAGCATTTTGGGCTGAATTTTGAGTGCTGGGTCCTGAGGGCTTCTAGAAAGAATTCAGGCACAGTGTCTGGAATATTCTGTTTTTTCTGAGTGTCCTTCATGGTGGAAAATAAGAAAACCCCCCAAATCTCAGCTGTCCAGGAGAAGTTTGTGGCTGGGACTGCCCTGTCTTATGTAGGAGTCCTGAGGAGAGCACAAACTCTGCTTCCTGAGAGCATTTTGGGCTCATCTGCCTGAATTTCTAGTGCTGGGCCCTGAGGGCTTCTGGAAGGAATTCAGGGATGGTGTTTGGAATATTCTGTTTTTTCTGAATGTTCCTAAACATGGTGAAAACATGAAAATCCCCCAAATCTCTGCAGCCACATGTCCAGATGAAGTTTGTGGCCAAGGCCCCTCTGTCTCTTGCATAGAAACCTTGAGAGGACAAACTCTCCTTCCTGAGGGCATTTTGGGCTGAATTTTGAGTGCTGGGCCCTGAGGGCTTCTGGAAGGAATTCAGAGATGGTGGCTGGAATATTTTTTTATTCCTGGATGTCTCTTTATAACAGAAATGTGAAAATCCCCCAAATCTCTGCAGCCACATGTCCAGATGAAGTTTGTGGCCAAGGCCCCTCTGTCTCTTGTGTAGAAACCTTGAGGAGATCACAAACTCTGCTTCCTGAGAGCATTTTGGGCTGAATTTTGAGTGCTGGGCCCTGAGGGCTTCTGGAAAGAATTCAGGCACAGTGTCTGGAATATTCTACTTTTTTTCTGAATGTTCTTTATGGTGAAAACATAAAAACCCCCCAAATCTCAGCTCTCCAGGAGAAGTTTGTGACCAAGGCCCCTCTGTCTTGTATAGAAATCTGCTTCCTGAGGCCATTTTGGGCTCATTTTCCTGAATTGTGAGTGCTGGGCCCTGAGGGCTTCTGGAAGGAATTCAGGGACGGTATCTGGAATATTCTGTTTTTTCTGAGTGTCCTTCATGGGAGAAAAGATGAAAACCCCCCAAATCTCAGCTGTCCAGGAGAGGTTTGTGGGCGAGGCCCCTCTCCAGTGATGTAACAGCTGCAGTCTGCTCCCAGCATTAAATGTTATAAATGGGGCTGATGTAATTCCATTTCCCAAAGCCTCGGAGGCTGGCAATAATAAACAGAGCCTTTTAGGACCGGGTTATTGATGCAAAACAGTTTAGCTAAACTGGGTCGCTGAAGTGCAAATGTTTTATTCATGAGCTCCTTTCTCCCCACAAATCACCGCTCTCCGTGGCACAAATGTTCCCCATTCCCGGTGGCTCCACTCCTTGGGAAGTGCTTTGGCAGCAGCCAAAAGTGGGATTGCAGACTCATCCATCAGGGCAGGCAGTTGGTGATGTTGTTGTCTTCCAAATGGAGTTCATAATGGGCAAAGAGATTTAATTAATGCTGCAGAGTAATGGCTCTGTTTATAAAGAAATAATGTCCTATAAAATTAGGCACTGCCTGGTGAAATGTGCCTCCTAATGGCCGGGCTGGCATTCAAAGTGAGCAGTAAATCACTTAAATATTAAGACCTTCTTGAGCAAGGATAATAAAGCAAGAGATTTGGAAATGGGAGATACCAATGCTCACAATTATCCCTTAAATAAAACATTTTTATAGTGATCATAGAGTTAATCACCTCCCGGAGCAGGCAGGTGAGAGGGGCAGTGGAAGATGTGTGGTGTTATCGCCCGCAGATAAAGGAATTTCAATGGAGTTCTTGGAGTCCAGAGTCACCAGGGAGAAAATATCAACTTTTCCTGAGCTCTTTTTTGATTCTTTTGATGAATAAATGCAAGCAGCTGTTGTTACACAGAAAAGCTCCTGATCAAAAATCCGATAGATCAGGACTATTCCCCAGGCAGTGCTCACGGAGCTGCATGGCAGAACACAGGGATGATCTATGAATATTGTTTCCAAACCCCTGCTCTGAGGATTTGAAAATATTCTCAATTGCCTCCATATTTTTAGCTGCAACTCAGGCAAAAAAAAAAAAAAAAAAAAAAAAAAATTGCTGAATTACTGCTTTACAACTTGAATAGGATCAGGTTTTGCAGCCTTGCTGCAGTTGTGTGCACGCATGGGAAGGAGGCAGGAGGATCCAGGTCTCCTCTGCGAGGAGTTTGGGCCGTTTTAGGAGGAAAAAAAAAGAGATTTTAATGAACTGAATGAGATCCAGATAATGGGGATGCTTTTCAAGGTAAAAATACAGAAATTAATTGTCTACAGGGGACACAAAGTGTTTGCAGAACTCACACAGATTTTTGTCCCAGGATGGGGAATTGTTTTTACAGGACTGTGGAAAGGAGCATTCCCAGGTGGTTGGGGGCTCTTTGGAGGTGAAATCCGAACAGGTTTTTGTTTTCAAATCCCTCACAGGGATGTGGGATGTGACTTTGAGTGTCTCTGTTATCATAGGAGAATCTCCCCTTTTTCAGCACAAATCCATAAAAAGCCCACAAAGATCTGCAATTCATGATTTTTCCTTAGGAATGTTGGGATTTTTTTATTAAAAAGAAAAGCATCAGCAAACACTTCAAAGATTTTTTTTTTTTAAATAATTCACCAACAGAAAATAAGGATTTTTACCCGTGTCAGAGATTTTACATTGCCTCCTGAATTTGATGAATGAAGATTTGCTCTTGGTTAAGGATTCAGGGAGGTGAAATGGCTCTGAAGGCAAAAAATAGATCCGCCAATGCTTTTATTGCTGTTTTCATCATTTCATCAGAAAGATGAGCAGAATGTCAAAGCAGCTTGGTAGAAAGAAGATGGAGAGGTGATGGGGGGGATCCTGTCCCTGGGGGTCAGGCTGGGGACTTCCAGATTTCTCTAAAATTTGGCTGTCAGAGATAAATAACCCCAACCAATAACAAACAAACAAACAAACAAACAAACAACCCAAAAAAACCCCCAAAAACCCAAAAACCAAAAAAACCAAAAAACCAAAAAACCAAAAAAAACCAAAAAAAACCCCAACCAACCAACCAACCAACCAACCAACCAAACAAAAAAACCCAAAACAAACAAACAAACAAAAAAAACCCAAAAAACCCCAAAAAAACCCCCAAAAAACCAAAAAAAAAAACCAAAAAACCAAAAAAAACAAAACAACAAAAAAAAAACCCAAAAAAAACCCCAACCAACCAACCAACCAAAACAAAAAACAAAAAAAAACAACCAAACAAACAAACAAACAAAAAAACCAAAAAAAACCCCCAAAAAAAAAAACCCAAAAAACCAAAACCAAAAACAAAACAAACAAAAAAAACCCCACACAAAAAAACCCAACAAAACCAACCAAACAAAAAAACCCCAAAAAACACCCACCAAACAACAAAAAAAACACCAAAAAACTCCCAAAACCCACCAAAAAAACCCAAAAAAACCAAGCAAAAAAACCCACAAAACACAAACAAACAAACCAAAAAACCCCTCAAAAAAACCCACCAAAACCACAAAAAAAAACCAAAAAACCCCCAAAAAAACTCCAAAAACCAAACCAAACTGAAATCAAAACCCCAAAACCCCAAAACCCGAAACCTCACTCCCCCCCAAAAAACCCCAAACCAAACCCCGAAAAAATGAAGGAAAAAAGGAAAAATAAAAGCAAAAATGAGGTGATGAATTCCCACCAGTCACTTTTCTTCTGGAAAATCCTCCTTATTCTGTATGGAAATATTTCCTGTTGGGAATGGCACAGGGTGGGATGGTTGGGATGTCTGTGTAGGGCCAGGAGTTGGATTTGATGGTCCCTGTGGGTCCCTTCCAGCTCAGGAAATTCCCTGATCCTATAAATCCATACAGGAACATTTTAGGAGCAGCTGTGTTTGACCGCACAATCTTAATTTGAGATACATTTGTGGATCAAAAATTAATTTCAAAATAAATTCCTCCATCAGTTCCCACTTGGAAAGGCTTCTAAAATGAAGGAAAATGAGGCTTCCAAAGGCTGTTGTAAGGAATGTTCCTGAAAGTTGACAATTTCACAAGAAACAGCTTTTATTCCTATAAAAAGAGGTTCAAGAAAACAATTTTGGACTTCTTGGGATTGAGCCTTGTGCCTGTTGCACGGAACCCCTGAGTTTTGAGATGGGAACTGGCTCGTATCTCCTCTCAATTCTGTTTCTGGAATTAAAATCCGAGTTAAAATAGGAACTGACCCTTAGCAAAGCAGAAAAAAACCCCTTGAGATGAGAGGGAAGAATTTATTCTGACGCAGCTGAACTATTCCCATCCTGGTGATTTTGGGGGAGTCCTGGAGGAGTTAAACTCAAATTCTCTCCCAAAGGTCAAAGATTTTGACTTTAACTCCTCCAGGATTCCCCCAAAATCACCAGGATGAGCTTTTTGTAGGAACAGGGGCTCGAGGAAGGTTTATTTTGTGGTCTCCTGGGTAGTTTGTGGCTTTCCCTTTTGACCTCTTTTCTCTCATTATTAACAGCAGGTAAATTCCCCTGGGATCATTTTACCCCAGAGGAGCTGCCAGGTGATGTTGGAAGCACCTTGGAGTGTGTTTTCTCTGCAAACAAAGTCGGTTTGGGATGAATATTCCACGTTTTTGACCTTTTCTCTCCGACAATCAGAGGACAGGGGAGCTGTGCCCTGCAATTCCAAGGTAAATCCACTGGGATTGGCATTTTCCAGGGAAAATCCCTGGGACGCGCATTTTCCCACCATGGTGGGAATTTTGCATGAGGAATATTTTTAAAAACAATTTTTTTCTCCCTTTAGGACGGGAATACCAGGATGGAGAAGCTCCATTTGGGAAAATCCTCCAAAACCCCAGCAGCGTTCAGAGGGCTAAAAACATGGAAAATCCTGGGAGATCTTAACAAGGGAAAACAATATTTTAATATTTTTATCAAAGTTGGGATTTTGTTCTGCCCTGAAATGAGGAATTTGTCCCTCTCTGCCCTCTCCTGCAGCCAGGAAAGGAATCCTGGGTGAGAATTCCTCACGGGACAGAGCTCAGGTGCGTTGATGGGATGGGACCAGCTGGAATTTAATTCACACTTGGATGACGAGCAGAGAACTCAATTCCAAGAAGTTTTGCTCCAAACATTTCCTTTCTGAAACAAAAAAAAGCAATTAAAGCTTCATTTCCTAATAATTCTAAATCCCAGAAAACCTCTTTGCTTTAGGAGGACTCGACAACTTTATGTAAAATTCAATTTTTTTTTCCCCTTAGGAAATGTATTTAATTCTTAGAAAATTGTAAACAAACCAAATAATTTCAGAAATTGAATGGGAGACATCAAAGTTATTGAGGAGCTTTTGCCTGAATAAAATATTCCTGATATTAAATGGGGTTTGGAAAATGTTCAGACTTGGGTGGAAACGCTCATTGTCCAACACCAGCTCTTAGGAAATTTTACAGGCAGAGAAAATTTGAGTGGAAACCCCCAAAATCCCACAAAACTTTCCAACAGCAAACTTTTTTCTTGAAAATGATTGGAAATGAGGAAATTTTTTGGTGGGAATATTTAGGGTGGCTCAGCTGCACGAGCTGTGGCCACCACCATCCATCAAAGATTGGATTTTGGAGAAAATGGGTGGTGGAGGCTCCTTCAAAACTGCCAGGAAAAAATTATTTATGGGACAATTATTTATGGGATGCTGCTCTCTGGGGGTTTTGGAACAAGGGACAGGCCAGGGCCACTTTGGGATAGAAAAATTGGTCTGAATCTCATCTTGAGCAGATGTTTTTGCAGCTGAGATGGGGGAAAGCGTGTCCAAAAGGAGATTTATTTCAATACCTTTTTACACTCATTTCATAATAGCAGCATTTTATCTTTTTTACATTGATTTATGGGCACTGAGGCAGAACAGAGGAGTCAGAAAAAAGGCAATTAATGAATCAAGAAAAAACCCCCCTGCGCGAAGGCTTCAAGATAAAATAAAAATGGAAAAAAAAAAAAAACCCAGAAAAAGCTGAAGGAAGGGAGGGGATAATTGATGGTTCCATTTTAACATAATGTTATTTCTGGATTTTTTTTCCTTTTTTTTTCCTTTTTTTTTTTTTTCTAATGTGTTATTTACTGCCTGCTTTGGAGCTGACAGCAAATAAACAGCATTTGCAATGTAACATCGTTAGCACCCCGATGCACTTGCTCATCCCACTCTGCTGTCAAATTCCAGCTGCATCCAACATCCGTCTCCGTCGGCGCCGGTGGAGCCGGGCCTTCATCAGAGCCCGGCCTTAATTACCCGATGGCAAAGTTAAACCCAAGGGACGCCTCCTGGAGGAGCAGCCAAGCCACCAAAGAGTTTGGGCACCAACTGCCGGGATTTGGGGGTGGTTTTGGAGGATTTGGGGTTGGTTTTGGAGGATTTGGGCACCAACTACCGGGATTTGGGGGTGGTTTTGGAGGATTTGGGGTTGGTTTTGAAGGATTTGGGCACCAACTGCTGGTATTTTGGGGTTGGTTTTGGAGAATTTGGGCACCAGCAGTGTGGGATTTGGGGCTGGTTTTGAGGGATTTGGGGTTGGTTTTGAAGGATTTGGGCACCAACTGCTGGATTTTGGGATGATTTAGAGGATTTGGCACAACTGTTGGGATTTGGATTGTTTGAGATTTGGGCACCAACTGCTGAGTTTTGGGGTTGGTTTTGGAGGATTTGGGCACCAACTGCTGGATTTTGGGGCTGGTTTTGGAGGATTTGGGGTTGGTTTTGAAGGATTTGGGCACCAACTGCTGGATTTTGGGGTTGGTTTTGGAGGATTTGGGCATCAGCACTGCTGGGATTTGGGATTGATTTTGGAGGATTTGGACAACAACTGTTGGGATTTGGGGTTGGTTTTGGAGGATTTGGGCACCAACTACCGGGATTTGGGGGTGGTTTTGGAGGATTTGGGGTTGGTTTTGGAGGATTTGGGCACCAACTGTTGGGATTTGGGGTTGGTTTTGGAGGATTTGGGCACCAACTGCTGGATTTTGGGGTTGGTTTTGAGGGATTTGGGGTTGGTTTTGGAGGATTTGGGCACCAGCACTGCAAGATTTTGGGGTTGGTTTTGGAGGATTTGGGCACCAACTGCTGAGATTTGGGATTGGTTTTGGAGGATTTGGGCACCAAGTGCCGGGATTTGGGGCTGGTTTTGAGGGATTTGGGCACCAACTGCTGGGATTTGGGGTTGGTTTTGAAGGATTTGGGCACCAGCGCTGCTGGATTTGGGTTTTTGGTGCTCACTTTGGGCTTGGGATGTTTGGCAGGATGGGTGGAAGGGGGAAAGGAAGCTCTGGAGGAAAGAGGGAGAGCCGGAAGTGGTTGGTGGCTGCTGGAGGGGAAGGTGGGGGAGTATTTTAGTGCCAAGGAAATTCAGGTTGGATATCAGGGAAAAGTGTTTTACAGAAAGGGTGACAAAGTTCTGGAATGTTCTGCCCAGGGAGGTGGTGCAGTCCCCATCCCTGGGGGTGTTTAACAAAGCCTGGATGTGGCACTGGGTGCCAGGGTGAGCTGAGCTGTTGGGGCTGGGCCGGAC
Source organism: Zonotrichia leucophrys gambelii (assembly GCF_028769735.1). Taxonomy (NCBI): domain Eukaryota; kingdom Metazoa; phylum Chordata; class Aves; order Passeriformes; family Passerellidae; genus Zonotrichia; species Zonotrichia leucophrys. The sequence goes on along the minus strand of NC_088175.1, from coordinate 62,311,092 downwards.
TCCGTGATCCTGAAGGCCTCTCCCAACCCAGGGATTCTGGGATTTTATGGGAAATGAAGTTATTGATGGAATCTGCTGCTCTGTCAGGAATTCCTCCCTCTGGTTTGAGTCCAAAGGAGGGAAATTGGTTTGGGTTGGGCTGAGTGTGGAAGCACCGAGGCTGGACAAGGCCTTTGGGATCATGGAGCTGTGCCTGCTCCCCACGTTGTCCCCAGCCCGGAGCATGAGTGCCACATTCCTTGGACACTTCCAGGGATGGGGACGCTGCTCTGGGCAGCCCCTTCCAGGGCCTGAGCCCCCTTTCCATGGAGAAATTCCTGCTGATTCCACCCTCACCCTCCCTGGCCCAGCCTGAGGCCGTTCCCTCTTTTCCTGCCCTTTGTTCCCTGTGGAAAAAACTCTGCTTCCAGTGAAATTCAGTGAAAAACTTGGGAAGGATTTCCAGCTGCTTTTCCAGCATGACACTGGAACCACTTGGTGAAATAATGCTGCCTGCAAGGGGAAAAAAATAAAAAAGGCATTTTCCAGAGAACTTTTATAAGAAATTGCCTGTTAATTGTAACCACTATAAGCTGCACTGCTTAAATCATCTTCCAGCTGCTCTTTTTTCCCCTCTTCATGAGCTGTTCATGCTCTGGAGCTAAAAAGCCTGGATGAGCTGGGTCCTGGGATGGGAATTAAAGCTGGATTTACCCTTTGCCCCTGGCGTGTCTGTGGCTCCCTGCCCATCTCTGTCCCTGCCACAGCACAGGAGGGAATGGCTGAGAACGGACAGAGGGTGGGTTTAGATTAAGGATTGGGAATTGGGAATTCCTGGCTGGGAGGGTGAGGAGGGGCTGGGATGGAATTCCCAGAGCAGCTGTGGCTGCCCCTGGATCCCTGGCAGTGTCCAAGGCCAGGCTGGATGGGATTGGAGCACCCTGGGACGGTGGAAGGGGATGAACTTTAATCTCTTTTCCAACCCAAACCATTCCATGCCAGCCAAAGGGGAGCTGGTGTTGGCATCTGCAAGCTGACATTACTTAGATGCACTCTCAGTTCAGTTAATATCAGGAATAAACATTTTTTTCCCCTCTATTTTTAATGTATTTAAACAAATCCAGGAGTTTTCATTCCACTGTTGTCTGGGCACTGCTGGAAGTAGGTGGAGCACCCACAGCTCCTGCTTTGGGACCTGTGCCTTGCTCCCTCTGCAGCTTTTCCACGGCATTCCCAAACACCCCTTTCGGGGAAGGCAGAAGGCTCCAAGGTTGGTGTTCCCAGCTCCCTTCACACCCCACGACTTTGCAGCAGCTCCTTCAGCTGCTCTGGGAATTTTGTGGAGTGAAAAAAAGGGGAATGAGAAGGGGCAGAGCCTCGTCTGTCCCGCCTGGAGCAGGCTCAAGGTGTTTCCCGTTGGTTTGGTGCTCGCTGTGGGTTTTGGGGTGGTGGAATTCAATTTTTCAGGATTTGGGGTGGATATGAGCTGATGGTTCACCCTGTTTTCCACAGCAGCTCCTCAGTGATGGGATCTTCTCACTGCTGGGGGAAAATTGGACTGGAGAGGGAAAAAAGGGAGGATTTTGGTCATTGTGGGCCTGGTGCAGAAATATTTTTCACCGGGCTTTTTCCCGTTTGGTTTAATGGGTAATTTCTCTGCCTGAACAAACCTATTGACTCAGCTCTTCAGATAATTACTGGATTTCACGTTGAAAAGCCTTCATACAAATATTTAAAAAAAAAACCAAACCTCCAAAAGAACAAAGACAAAGCAGCCCAGTGTTATTAATCAATGAGAGGAGAAGGGCGGATTGTTATGAAAATACAGCACCCACTCCTCCAGCTTCCCCAGAGCAGCAGATGGTGCAACATTTGTGGAGACAGATCTTCCCCAAACAGCCTGGATTAACCATTTAGCATTCCCTGCTTTCCCGAGCAGCCAGGGGAAGGCTGGGCAGCTCTTGGACAGGGAGCAGGAACAGCTGAAGGTGTCCTTGGCTTAATGGCACCACTGACTTTGTGCTCGGCTCAGATTTATGGTGCCGGCTCCTGGTGTGCCAAGTTCCTCCCAGGAGATGGAGAGGGATGTCCTGGAGCTGCTGGACTGAGCCCAGCATCAATCCCACTCCACTGTCTGGGGTGTGTTTGCAATGCAGAACCGGGGGGCTGCTGCTGGTAATGGGATGGGGAAGGGAAGGAAAAAGGGAAAACAAATGGGATTTTTTGATCGCTGTAATTGCCCTGGCCCAAGGCTGACCCACACTCCTGGGGGATTTACAAGGGCAGGGAGTGACAGGATGAGGGGGAATGGCTTCCAAGTGACAGAGGGTTGGTTTAAATGGGATTTTGGGAAGGAATTCTTCCCTGAGAGGGTAGGGAGGCCCTGGAATGGAATTCCCAGATTTGCTGTGGCTGCCCCTGGATCCCTGGCAGTGCCCAAGGCCAGGTTGGACATTGGGGTACCCTGGGACAGTGGAGGTGTCCCTGCCATGGCAGGGGTGGATGGGATGGGATTTAAGCCCCTTCCAACCCAAACCATTCCAGGATTTTATCCCAAAAGCCCAGCTCTCCTCTTCAGCAGCTGCATAAAGACCTGTGGCACTCCCAGAGGTGCCTTTTTCTCCCATGCCCAGGGGGATTTTTGGGTGCAGTGTGCAAGGCTGCACAGCTCCTGCAAAATGAATCCCCCGGGTCCCTCTGCCATCCCTTGATTCGGTGGTTTCATGGGAAAAGACTCCGGAATGTTCCAGACCTAGTCCAGTTATAGAGTTCTGCAGAGTGGAATGGGCAGAAGAACTTTTGCCTGCCAGGTCCTGGGGTGCTCAGGGAGTCCCAGACCCTCAGCACTGACCATCACCCCCTAAAAAAGTTATACTTTGAGGAGAGAAAGACCAAAAGAAAGGAAGAGTCCCTCAGACTTGCTGAGCCTGCTCCTGTTGGGTACAACAGCAACTTTTCTTGAATATTTTAATATAAACCAAAAATTCCCCTAATTTTCATTTACTGTTTTCACTCTCTGTCCCAAAAGCCAGAAATGGGGAGTTAAAACCCCAGCAGAGTCCCCAAAACAAAGCTGACAGGCAGACAAAGAGGCCACCATCCATTTTTCCTCTCCAGCCCTTGAGAGGGTGAAAGGAAAAGTGTATTTATTCTTCCATTTCTCTGGGGGACTTCCTGAAGTTATTAGAATCTGCCTTATTAAATAATTGAGCAGGCTTGTCATAAAGTGACTTCTCCTCCCCATCCATCACGGAGATGTGCAGAAAATGGCCCGACAAGGAACATTTGCTGGGAAAGCTTCAGGGACCATTAACTCTTGTCACCACCAAAGTGATGAAGGGACCAGAACCTGATCCTTTTTCCTACCTGGTTTGTAAATATTCGGGTGACAGATCTTCCCTCCTCCTCCAGGGCGAGGGCTGGAGGGGGAGTGGTGGGGTGTGGAGAGGATTAAGGCGATTTTCTGTCATGTTGGAGCTCATCCCAGGAATTCCCCATGGATAGACCATCGTGGGAATCTGCCTCAAGGCACCTCCTGCCTGATGGTCCAGGTTTTTTGATCCCACATTTAGGGAAGAGCCCCACCCTCACCATCTCATCAGGAATATCCTGTGCCAGGGCAGGGTTTGGATGCGTCTCAGGGAAAAGTTCTTCCCCCAGAGGGTGGAATAAGCCCTGGATCAGCTTCCCAGGGAATGGGCACGGCCTCGAGGCTGCCAGAGCTCCAGGAGTGCTGGGTCAGGAGTTGGACTGGGTCATCCTGATGGGTCCCTTCCCCCTCAGGACATTCCATGATTCTCTGATTCCTTGGTTTCTGTGGATATTTAGGTTCCACACAACCCAATTTTGACCCACCCTGCCCTTATTCCTGAGATTGGAGTGTGAATTCCTCTCTCTCTCCCACAAAAAATCCTCCAGCTCTGATACGCTGCCATCCACCCTGCCAGCTCCTGATCCATGGGGAATTTCCTGTGCGGAGCCAGAGCAAGATCTGCACCTTTTCCACCCTGATGTTCCACAGACAGCTCGCCCAGGACGGGAGGATGTTGGGACTGACGCTGCCCCTGCCCCAACCAGTTTTAAACCCATTTAAAATCCATTCTGGGAATTCTCCAACAGACATAAAGATCCAGGGGTGGGATATTTGAGTCCCACTCCTAAGAAGGCTGCTTAAAATCCCTTTTTTACCTTCCTACCAAGGACAATCCTTCAGGGAAGTGTCCTTGAGCCAGCCAGGATCACATTTTTGTTCCAGCTTCCAAAACCCAATGGAGATGGAGCCCAGCCACGGGTGCTCAGGTGTTTCCTCCAGTGAAATCCATGGAATTGAGACATTCCTTGTGTATCAAACCAACTCAGCTATGGTAGAATTCCGTCTGGAGGAATGGAATGGAATGGAATGGAATGGAATGGAATGGAATGGAATGGAAGAAGCCCTGGGTGGGATTTGTGACTTCCTCACCCTGAGGTTCTCCCCTGGTGCTGTTGGACTGAAACTGTAGCTTGATGTGCTTTGCTTTGCCTCAGCCATGCCCAGGACTGGTTTATTCCAGGTTATTCCACAGCTGGGAATAAACCAAAGGAAAAATCTGGTTAATACAATAAGTTGGCACAAAACCATGAAGCAATTACAACCTTAATGCCCTCATGGGAGTCTTGTCCCCAGGATTACCCCCAGAAAAGTCTGATTTCTCTTTTGGGCTCCCACCAACCAGCTCCCGGTTGATGGCACAGCCACAGCTTGGAGGAGATCTCAGTGAATTTGGGATCTGAATACTACTACTACTACTACTACTGCTGCTACTACTATTACTAATTTTTATCCTTTTTTTTTAAGGAATACATCATTGAGGTGGGAATATTCAACCTATCTTTATTCAGCAGGCTCATCCAAGGGGGAAGCACGTCTGGAGCAGCCTGGTGTTTAATCTCCTGTCATCCTGGGTGAATATTCCAGGTCAAGGTGAACCCTGAGCTCCTAAATGGGTATTTGGGAATGCAGGCTCGGTGCTCTTCAATCTTCCCACCCGAGTTTCCTCCTGGTGAATTATGAGGCCGGAGATAAGATCTTGGGTGCTTTATATCCAAACAAATGGACAAACCTCGGCCTTTTTGTTTTTTAAAAGCCTCAACCCAGAAACAATTTTAGCCTCTGAAGGGGAAGGTCACTGCCTATCTCTTCCACTTATAAAATATTGCAATTGGCTGAGGAGTGGAGCTGAATCCCAGGATTTCAGCCCCGCTGGCGCAGCTCCAGCTCTCTCCCCAAATAGGCCTCGCTCTCCATAAATCACAGCGCTGTCAGCTCCGCTTTCACCTCTCCAAGTGAGATGCTGACACTTTGTTCCCTCTTTCCAGCCGCTTTTTCCACCCCTGCTCAGGGGAAAGTGTCCTTTGGAGGCAATTTCCGTGATGGATTCAGCGCCTCTCCCCGGGAGTGAATTATCCAGCGGGACACTCGGATATTTTGACACCGGCACTCGCTCGTTCTGCCGTGATGAGGAACGCGGTGAAGGCACCAATGTCAGGCAATTCTGAGCCAGCACTTTGGGCTGTAAGTGATGATCCCACAGAGCTGTTGGCGGTGATGAGGTGCCCAAAAATTCACAGGTTGGATGGAACTCCCATCTGAAGGTCTGAAGGAACGGCTGTGTCTCGGGTATCTTTCCCATTGTGCTGTTTTTAGGGATGTGATTGATGGGAATATTTTGCCACCAGGCTGCCCAGCTTTTCCCAGATTTACAAGACAGGTGAGTAGGGTGAAAATCCTATTCCATCCCTGTCCTGTGGAAAAAACATTTTTGGGGTTGTCCAGAGGAATGTGAGTCCAATTCCCCTCTAGCTCCCCATTGCTGGTACAATCCACGTTATCCAATTATTTTTAATGGAAAAACAATCTCTTCCTTTGCCTTCTCATTTCTGGAAGTGGGATGAGCTGAGAACAGCTAAATACATCCTCGTTACTGTGCAGGCCTTGCCTCTCAGCACTAATTGGCTGGGAAGGGATTTCCCACTCAGCTAATTAGCCTTAATTGTGTCACTTTCCTTATTTTGCTGTTTTGCTTCTTGCCACAAATAATCCCGGGTGCAGCTGAGGAGAAGAGGCTGAGTTGGGCTCCATCCATGGGTGCAGCCAGGGTGCTCCTTTGCCCTTCAGGGTCACAAAGAAAGGACTCACCTGGGCTCTTGGTGACCTCAGGTCAGGTTATCCCATCCAGACCCAGGTAAAATGGGAATTTTGATGACTGGGATGTTTTTTCTGGGAGGTATTTTCAGCCTAGAATTGGGTTTTTAATTTTTTTTTCCTTCATCCCTGCTTGATTTGCAGTGTAATCATTAGGGGAGCACAGAAGGCAAATTCCAGGTGATTGCTGGGGAGTTCCTGGTGGAAGATCAGCTTTTGGAAGGTCAGACATTGGGCAGGGAAGCAGCTGCAGTGGTGCCTTGTCTCAGAATCCAGCAGGGAAGTGGAATAAGACAAACTTAAGGTGCTTTCCAACACAAACCATTCCAGGATTCTGCGGTAAGAAGTGGGGTGCTGACCCCAAGCCAACCTCCCTGTGAGTTCCCCTTGGAATGATCTGGGTCTGGTCTTCAGGAATGGTTTATTTGGATCCCACCTGCTCATGGACTGATTTGTAGGTGTTTCCTTGTCCGAGTATCTCCATTTCTTCTGCCATCGCTGTCCCTTTCTGGCCTTGCCTGTTTTGTGGGGTCTTCCCTTGCTTCCAAGTTGGGATCTTCTCCCTCTTGAGGGGGTTTGGTGGGAATTGTGGCTTCTCTGGGCCCCAGCTGAAGCTGCTGGAAGAGCTGTGGCTGGCATGGGAGCTGCTGTGACCTCAGTCCTCCAGTTGCCTTCCCAACCTGACCCGGTCTCTTTGGGGCTGTTTTTCCAGCACCAGAGCCTGGAGTTTTTTTGGCTCTGCCTGGACCAGGGTTTGTTTGTTCAAATCCCTCAAATGAGAGCTTCCCTCTTGCCCACCCAGGATAGAATGAGGAAGAGCAGGAATGGGTTGTGCAGGTTCTTTCCCGTGGCTGAGGATGTTCCTTTCCTAACGTTCCATAGCTGTGTAAGAGAGGAGCGAGAGAGATTTAACGTGGAAAAGCTCTGGAGAGTTTTATTTATTCCTCTGTCTCCTGGAGTGCATCAGGATCACAAATTCTTGTAAGAGGATGAGGTTTTAAAGCTCTGAGCAAGTGTCTCTCTTGTGGAAAACCCTCTTGCAAAACACGGAACGGAATTTCTGTCATGGTGGTGCCTCAGGAACAGCTGACAGCTGCTGCTTTGTCCTGATCTGTCCTGCACTTTTCTCTTCATTGAGTGGAACCAGAGAGCTCTGGGGTGGGGAGAGGGCCCTGTCCTGGTTTTATGGGAATGATTTCCCAGTTGGTGCTGTATGGGTTTCTCTGGGTCTGGACTGAAGGCATTTGAGACAGTAATTCATGTTTGCACTCAGGTATTTATTATTTCTTATCAGTGAAACAGCCTCACTACTGTGAGTTCAGCAGCTTTTCATTAGAAGGCACAAAATGGCCAACAATCTCTTGGTACAAGGGCTTTTAAGACTAAACCATGCAATTAAGAACTGACACCTGGATTATTTTCCCTTTAACCCAATAACTGATCCCACAGAGCTGCAATGGGGATTTTTCCACCCAATTACAAAATGCCACCAAACCCATGGAGAAGGAGGAAGAAGCATGAAGGAGAAGCCCAGGACGACACCCTGTGCCCTCCATCTTGCTTCCATCCACAACACACTAAAAACCCCAAAACCTCAATTTCTCACCCAGTGATGCACCTACACTGCTCTCTATAATCTATTTCACACTTTTGTGGATTCCAGTCTCTCTTGAAGTCTGGAAAACTTTCTCCATGAATGAGGGCCACAGTCAGTGCTGCCCTGGGGCTCAGGGCACCCAGAGCAGACAGAGGAATATTCCCTGTGGTGCCCTGGGTTTGCACAGAGCTGTAATTTCCTGGGAGCACAGAGAAGGATGTGGTACCTTGGGCAGCTCCGTCCTCAGCCCTCTTTGGTACCTTGGAGAGCTCCTGCAGCAAATGTGGATTCTGCTGGGGATGGGAAGGATCCTTAAACTGTGCTGGCACAATTTTTATTAAAATCCTTAAAATTCCGTGGGAGGCTGTGCTCCAGAGGGGGATTGATCTGCCCCTGTCCTCCAATAAAAAGGGAGGATGCTTTCAAATCTGTGCCAGCATTATCCATCGTGCCTTCAGCTTGGCAAAGCATGGAGCGGCAGGAAAAGGGGGAATGGCTTCAGACTGAAAGGGATCAGAGTTAGATGGGATTTGGGAAGGAATTCCTGGCTGGGACGGTGGTGGGACACTGGAACAGGTTACCCAGAGAATCTGTGCATGTTCCATCCCTGGAAGTGTCCAAGGCCAGGCTGGGTGGGCTTGGAGCAACCCGGGATAGTGGAAGTTGTCCCTGACCAGGGGGTGGAGTGAGATGATTTTTCCTTCCTGCTTAAATCATTCCTTGATTATCACAGTTTCTGATTGTTACAGATGAACTTTTAATGAACTCCCACATGTGGAAATTTCTGCTTTTGGGCTGCAAAACAGATCAAGGAATCAGAGAAGCTCCAGTTTCATGTGTGACACGCACAACTCTTCCATGTGGATGAAAGTAATTTAAGACTCCAGTAAATTATCAATATGCTCAAACAACCCTTAATTAAAATTTTCCCATCTTGCACTTTCTAACCAGGCAAATTTTTAGCTTGAAAATGTTAAATTCCTAAGCCAGGCTTTGCTTCCTGTAAAGGCATCAAGCCTGGTCTAAAGGGCTCTGTCTGAGCCTTTCATCCCTGTTTCCATCCTTTAAATGGACTCAGCTGAAAAAGAGCTTTTCATTTCCGAAGTGTGTGGTTTCACTTAGCCAAGGAGATAATTAGGTTTGTCTTGTAGTTGTTCAGGAGCTCAGGTGTCAACTAAAGCAGGATTTCATCAGGAAATTCCTGCCTGGTGTTGTATTGATTAATGAGAATTTGCTGCAATTATAGAGAGATAGAGAACAATTATCTACCTGCCCTGGAGGAGAAACAGGAGAGCACTAAAAATAAGGAACTCAATAAAAGGGAAGCACAGATGTAGTGGAAATGAATGAATAACATTTTCTGTTGTGGCACTAAATTAGTTCTTGGTGCTGTGGGACCGTGGCAGAGGGAAAAGGGAGAGGAGGGGGAAATCAGCATGGGAAGAGTGGAGGGAAAAGTGAGGGAAGGACAAATCCTCACCTTCCCTGGGCTCCTTTTCCTTTTCTTCCTGCTCTCTTGGCTGTGGGATTGGGACAGCACATCCAACACCCTCATTTTTAGCAAAGCATTGTCCCCTGTCCTCAGCAGGACAGGGAATTCTTCAGGGAATTCTTCATTTCAGCTGCAGAAGCATCTGAGCATCTTTTCCTGGATTTATCAGCTCTGCTTATCCAGGACACCTGCACAGGACTGCAGCACTTGAGGGACGGAATTCCCAAATCCAATCCTTCAGTTCTGCAGTTTTCCTCCTTGTGTGGGCTCAGCTTCAGGGGCTCTCAGGTGTGACCTCCCCATTCCCTGCCAAGGAGGGTTGGTGGCTTCTCCCAGAGACAGACAAACAGTTGGTAAATTGCTAATCCAGGGTGTTTTCCATCTGTGGGAATCAGGAATGAGGATAATGGAATCAGAGTGGAAATTGTGGGTTTGAGGTTTTGGCTGCAGCACACGGAGAGAGAATGAGCATTTTAGGTCCAAAGCCACTTTGAATGAGACCAGCTCCTATTTATGCAGAAAGAAAATGAGACTGGGGAGGGCAGCAGGGCAGATTTTCCTTCTTTATCTTATTCTGGAGCTGTCAGGTAAGGGGGTGTGATATCCAGACTGAAGCATGAGGATACTTGGAATTTCCATCAGGTCTTAATTGCTGTTTTTCACAGAGGTGGAGTAAGAAATGGGGTGGGACTGGTTTATGGGGGGGTGGAGTAACTCTGGAGTTTCTTGGTAGTTTCAGTGAGGTTCAGCACCAGGAGAGATGGATCTGGGCAATCTCCACAGTTTTTTAAGGAAAGGTTGGACAAATGTTTCCCAGACTTCTGAGGAAAACAACATCAAGGAGCAAATTACTGATCCTCATCCCTTCTCCTCTGTCCCAGCTGGAGGATGCAGGGCTGGAAAAAGGGAAAAGAAGCAGTTGGGTGTTTACAGTGGGTCCTGCTCTCATTCCTGAGGAATATCCCTGGAAATGGATCCCAGTGCTACATTTAAAGATGATTTCTGATATCTTAACAGCTCAATCCCAAACCAGTGGGAAGAAGCCTTTGCACGGGGGAGCTGGTGGAATTTGGCAGGACCGTGTTTTCTCTCTGCATATGAGAGAGGATTGAGGGATGAATCAAACAATCTCCTCCTCTCTCCGAGCCTGATGTTTGCCCTCAGACTCAGTTTTCCCCTCAGGCTTCTCCTGGAGGATTTGCTGGTATAAATTCTGGAAATCTCTCCATGCCTGGGGGTGGGTGTGACCTGTGGGATTTGGGCCCTTCCCAGCTACGAGTTTTGGGGTTTAACAAACTCTAATAATTCATCTTCTCCCTTGGGATTATCCAACCTTGCACTAACCAAAGTTTTGCAGTTATGTAACAATAATAATAATAATAGTAATAATAATAATAATAACAACAACAACAATAACAACAACAATAATAGTATAATTGATAATAATAATAATAATAATAATATTAATAATAATACTACACAACAACAACAACTCCTTGTCTTAAACAGCTAAACTCAAGGATTTGGAGGGAAAACACAGCCACAGGAGCTAAATTCCTGTAATTCTAGAGAAAGGAATCCCCTGAGATGGATGGATGAGATTGTTGGACATAAAATGCAGGCTGTGGTGCAGAACACAGGAAAAACACGCAGAAGGAAAAGATCTTTCCTGGCTCATTTTCCTGTCCCATAAAAGATCATGGATTAAACTTTGTTGATATCCTGCTTCCAGAAAATGTTTCATGATGGAGATCCCACGATCCTCCTGCAGTTCCTCACTGCTACTTGTGTCTAAGGAAAAACATTTAATTTTTTGGGTTTTTGGTTTGGATCAGCACCATGAACCTCTGCTGCTCCTCCCAAAGGCACTTCAGGAATTGCTGGGAATTGCAGCTTGCTGCAGTGATGACTCAGTGCAGCGGGACTCCAAATTCTAATAAATTAAATATATATAAAATTCCTCATTAAAGTCATTAATGATGCCCAAATCCCAACTACATGGTGGGAATGAGCGGATAAACCCGGCTGCACAATTCCCTGCTGGCCACAAAGGGATTTCACAGACATTTCCCATTATTCCCCCTGGATTTTGGTGGCGTGAGTGGGGCAGAGGAGGTGGGAGAGGAGACATCTCCTCAGCCCTGGCGTGACTGAGCCATGGCTCCGTGCTCTGCCGGGTGGAAAACGTCCCTGTAAATCCCATTCCTTGGCTTTCCCAGCGGAACGGGGCCATTACGGAGGTGTCAGCTTGGAGAAGGGAAGTCCACGAGGCTGAGGTGACAGATGGGGCCATCAACACCTTCAGGACAGGGAACGGTTGTCCATCAGTCTTGGGTAATGTTCTGTGTCCGAGCACTTCCAGGGCTGAGAGCTCATTCCCTGCTCCACATGAACGATCCCAGACGTTTTCTGGGATGGTTCCACCCCTCTCCTGGCTGATGGGCAGGGACAGAAGATCAGAAACAGGGATGGAAGAGTCTTTAGCACTTAATTCCCCTATGACAGTGCCCCCGGGGTATTTTTATATTTTAATACTTTCATATCCATTTTTTTCTCCGTTAGCAAGCAAATCCCAGCATTATTGATTTGCCCCAGGCACCGGATCCATGGATTCTTTATGGAGAGAGTCAGGCAGCCGTAGTTTTAAATTAATGGAATAATTTTGCCTTTACAATCCTTTCATGAGCTCTTGGAGCCGTGTTTGGGATGTGACAAACCTCCTGTTACCTATATTGTTTCAGCTAATGGCTCCTCTGTTATAGGATAATTCGAGGTCCTGGTCTCTAATGCAGCTGGAATGGGATAATTTTTCTCCACTTGGCAGAAGGGATGGCAGCTGCCTTTTCCCTGGAAATGTATTGCTTTGGGCACAGAGGGAAAAACGGGGAAGCTGCACATCAGTGTGGGGAGGTCAGGGAGAGGTGAGGAGTGCCCATCCCTGGAGGTGCCCAAGGAATTCCGGAATTCCAGAATTCCGGGAACACCGGAATTCCGGTGCCCAAGGAATTCCAGAATTCTGGCACTCAGAGCTCCGGGCTGGGGACAGGGTGGGCATTGGGCACAGCTGGGACTGGATGATCCCAAAGATCTTTTCCAACCTCAACGATTCTGTCAGGGAGATGTGGCACTCCACCATTATCCTGCATCAGAATTCCAGCACCCAAAGCCCCTTGATCCAAAGTTCTGGACATGAGTCCTCACCAAAACTGGGGATCCTTGTTCCCCTCAAATTCCAGCCACAGTGTTGTCTCACAGCAGAGGTGACCTGGAAAGGCCTGGAAGCAGTGGCCTCGAGGGAAGGTGTCCCTGTGGAAGAGGATCCATTGACCTGGAAGGGCCTGGAAGCAGCTGTGGAAGAGGATCCATTGCCTTGGAAGGGCCTGGAACCAACTGTGGAAGAGGATCCATTGACCTGGAAGGGCCTGGAAGCAGCTGTGGAAGAGGATCCATTGACCTGGAAGGGCCTGGAAGCAGCAGCTTGAAGGAAGATGTCCCTGTGGAAGAGGGTCCATTGACCTGGAGCAGGAGAGCTCTTGGTCCCTAAATTCCTTCAAGGCCACATCTTCTGGTGCACCACTTAAATTTGGTGACCTGGCTTGGTGACCGAGCCATGTTTCCACATCTGACATCCACACTGGCCTCTGTTAATTCCAGGCTGGGTTTTTGCTCCTGATTTTTGTCCTTCAAGCTGCTCTTACTCAAGGAATATTTGCCCTGTGTCCTGGAATCTGTGTGTGCAGTGAGCACTGCCTGTCAAACCTTCAGATTCACCTGTCAGCTGAAGGGAGAACTCAAGGGCTGTGTTTTGGAATGCTTGGGATCACACCTGGGATCAGAGGGAGAAAATTTCCTGCTGTTCAGCCTCTCCAGTCACCTCATCTTCCTGTCTCTGATTTACCTCATTGTCCCCTAAAAGCGTGAAAGCAAATAAACACCATGACAACAGCTCTGGTAATGATCAGACAATGAGGTAATTCACATTATTTTTCTTTTTGAGCTTTTTTAACCTTCTTATTTTTGTCTTTTAATAGTCCAAAATGGTCCAAAAATCCATTTCTGTTTCCCCAGGAGCAGCATGTTGGACGTGTGACTTGGGGTCACCCCGCTACCCCTGTCTGGAGATGAAACCTTCTAAGAGGGGAATGTTCCTTTTCTGTTCTGGGGGAAGCTCAGGGCTGGGTTTCCCAGGGAAAAGATTCCCTGCTCTCCCATGAGTGATGGATGAAATGCCAAAGCCACAAGTGTTTCCCATGGTTTATTCCTTAACAAAGCTTTTCCTGGGAGCTTGGGAGCAAAGCTGAATCCAGCTCCAGAGAACCCATTTCCCTTCTCTCTTAAAATTTGGTATTGTTTTCTGGTTTATTCTTCAAAGGTTTCTGCCCAAAAAGGGTTTCTAGAAAAAAAATTCGGAGTTCTAAGCCTGGTCTAGTGGAAGGGCTCCCTGCCCACAGCAGGGATTTGGGATTGAGAGCTGTAAGGTCCCTTCCAACCCCAAAAAATCTGGGATTCAATGGGAACAAAGTGCAAATGCATCACTCATGAGCTACGTAGTTCTGATCACCTGGGATGTGAAATTACATGATCAAATCAGGTTGAGATGGGATAATAATTATTCTAGATTTCCTTTGGAGCCTGCTGGGCCTGGAGAAGGTGGCTTTGTGTGGTTCTGGGATCCGTGGCTGTGGGATAAATCCTGCTGCCGGAGCCGAGTGCTGATGAGCCGTGCTGGAAAATGCGCGGAGCAGCAGCGACAAAATTCGTGGAGCAGCAGCAGCGACAAAATTCGTGGAGCAGCACCAGCGACACACTCTGAGCAGCTCAAATTTGCCCAAGTAATTAAAGTGTCACTTCAGGCTCTTGGAGAAGCGTGACTTTGCTGCAGCTGCTGGCTTTGGGACGCCGCTGACGGTAATTCCCCCTCGCCAACGCTCCAGCCCCGAGTTCTGGGCGCTCGGTGACCTTGATTAAACAAATCGAGCGGTTCAAGTACATAATTTAAAAGTTCTGTTCAAACACCAGATTTCGATGCTATCGCCGCTTCCCTGGAAAATGAAGGATTTAATGCTCCCATCCTGGCTAAATGGACTCGGCGGCGCTCGGGCTGAAAGGACGGCACGGTGGATTAGGGAGCTGTTGTGGGAAGTGTCATTGGGAACCTGTAATTTTCCTGTCTCTCCCTCTTCCTTCAATGTTCCATTTCCATGGCGAATTTCAGGAGACAAATGCATTAGTTCAGCTGGGCAGGGAGGGTTTTGCTCTTGGTGTCTGCAGGATTTGGGGCTCAGCACGGGAATTTAAGGTGGAAATGTGCAAATGGGAAAATCATTTCCCAGCATGATGGGTGCCTTTAAATATTGGGAATTTACAGCTGGTTCAGCTGAAACAATGTTTTTTTTATGATGATGATTGCATATTAACCTAAAGGCTTGTGGGTTTTGAGGTTTTACTGAGGGTTTTTTTGGGGTTTAACTGACTCCAATCATTCATCTTGGACAGCTCTGGCAGATCCTGCTCTGTCCATAAAAAATATCCAGCAATCCATTAACCACTCAACCTGAAAGCAGCCTGTGAGAATATTATTGAGTCCTTGCTTTATTACTAAATTTAATGGGATGAACACTCACCTTACAAAATATGATTGACTTCCCTTTTCCCCCTGCTGAACCAGACCATAAGCTCGGGGCTGCCTTGGGTTGGGCACTCACCTGGCATGTTTGCTACGAGATTTATCAATTTCCAGCCACTTAAATTTAGATTAAAGCCAGGCTGACTCATGGTGCAGTAATTAAGGTTCCACACAGTGTCCCTTTATAGCCTTAATTATATAATTATGGCTGGGCTCTGATTTGGGGTTTCTATTTTTAGTTGTTGGTGGGGAGTCCCACGGCTCATCCCCTCCGTGTCCTGTGAGGAACTCTGGCCTCTGGAATGATGTTTTTTTTGGCTTTGTGGTCCTTTATTCCTGAGAGAGGGCTTAAAAAAGGTTGGGAGTGTTTTGAATTAGTAAAGGCTGGGATTTTACAGAATCAGAGAATCCCAGGATGGTTTGGGTTGGTCGGGATTTTAAATCCCATCCCATTCCACCCATGGGCAGGGACACCTTCCGCTGTCCCAGGGTGCTCCAAACCCCATCCAACCCTGGACACTCCCAGGGATGGGGAAACCTGATTTATAGGAGCCCCTCTAACAGCAGCCCTTGTGGCCTGGCTGCTGAGAGAGGGTGAGAAAAGCTTTGGAATGAAAAGCTCTTTCTTTTTGGAGAGAAGCTTTTAGTGAGAGCTGGGGGGATTTCTGACAGATCCCTCTGAAAATAAACCTGAGAGGATTTGGGATGAAAAGCGGACAAAACTTTCACTTAACCCAAAAAGCTGAGAAAAACATTCAGGCTGCAAATGAAAACCTGAGAAATCAGAGTGATCCCCACCCCTCCCATTTTGTTGCTTTTCTGTCCTCTCTGAATTCTCTCTGCTCCAAAATTGATGAGCAATGGGAGCGTTTTCTCCGGAGAGCCGGTGCTGCTGGGGGTGGGTGCTGCTGCTGCAAGCAGAGCACATTCCCCACTGCACTCTGTCGGATTCCCATTAATGAACTGGAAATTTTGCTGCCAGGAGGATGGAGAAGCTGACACTGACGAATGGCGCTGGCGATGGAAGCCGCTCACGACGACTCCGCGCGTCCTCTGCGGATCCTGCTGCTCCAAGGAGGAGCTGGGAACTTTGGGAAGCTGCTAATGCAGCCTGGAGACCATTTCTTCCTGCATGCATTTAATTTTTATATGGATTTTCCAAGGTTAGGATCAACCAGTGAGTGCCCAGGTCTCCAGCAAGCCCAGGGTGGCTCCTGCCAGTGCCCGCATCCCTTGGGAAATGGGTTTTTAGGGAATTCTCTGGAGATTTTCAGGATTATAACATCAGAGAATCACCGAGTGGTTTGGGTTGGAAGGGACTTTAGGGATCATCTCATTCCATTCCCTGCCATCTTCCACTGTCCCAAGTTATTCCAAACCCCATCCACCTTGGCCTTGAGCACTTCCATGGATGAGAATTTTATCCACAATCCTGAGGCCTTCCTTGGGATGGCTGGAGGAGGATTCTTTTCTTGAGTTCCTCTTGAAATCTGGGCACCAGAGTGACTTTGCAGCCAGGTTAGTGAAAAATCCATGTGTTAGAATAATGCAGGGGGTAATGAATGACTCCTTAATAGCTGGGAAATAAAGCTGCAGCCCGCTCAATAAAGCTCTGGATCCTCACCTTCTCCTCCACGGCCTTTTAAAATAAACCATAAATTCCTGGAGTTTTACTATAGAGAGACTTAACTATTCAAGTAGGCAAAGTGAAATTTATATTGGACTGGGAGAAAATGAATGCCTGAACCTTCTTTATAGTCAGAGCAAGGCTGGCTGTGGCAGGCTGCCCTTTTGTAAAAGGGGAAAAATATTAATTTACAATTTAACTGGGGATAAAACACCCCATGAACAGCTGCTGGTGGTCACTGCTGGAATTTCTGCTCCCCAAAGAGTGTGTCAGGGGGGCTTGAGGAAGAGCTGAGCCCCTTCTCAATCTTTTGTTCCAGGGTTGTAAAATAACTTCATCCCCACGTGTCCAATCCTTTTCCAGTTGCTGGATTTCCAATCCCCATTTCCATTCTTATTGTGGGCTCCGTTAGAGAGGGTTTGGTTTTGAAGTGAGACAAAATCACGTGAGGCAAAGAATTCTTCTCCTGTGCCATGAATCCAGGCAAATTCTGGCTGCTCCCAGAACACTGGGAAGGCTCCATGAGCTGCATTTATAGAGAGTTTGGGAGGATTTTTGTGAGGTTGTTGTGGTGAGCAAGGATCAGTCCCATCACTCCGCCCCAAAGAGTCATGAGGCAGTGTTCAGGGTCAGGATATTTAATGCTTTCCCATCCCCTTTTGGTGAAACTCTTTGGCTTTTTGGATGTTGTGTTTCTTTCTGAAATAGGATTTTTGATCCCTGGGTTCATGGTGAGCTCACAGAGGGAGGGAAGTGCAAAGGGAATTTAGATTTGGGCCTGGTTATGATTACAGGGCTTTCTCCCCCTTTCTTTCTGGGATTTACCAGAGAGAAAAATGCCTGATAACGATGACAGCTGAACTTGCACAGTTTTGGGAGGGTTTGTTCCATTGGGCACTCCATGCATGAGCCAGTTTTAATCTCTGGATTTGGTTCAGGCTCGTTACAACTAGGGAACGAACAGGACATTTATTTCCTGCAAGGTAAAGTGGTTAATAAACACGTTAATCTCTTTAGAATGCTCCCATTTTATGCTTATATGAATTTTTTTAAGCTGGTGCATTGAGGGACTCACAATTAACCGGGCTCCAGCATTTCTAAGGCAGTTGTTTGATGGCCATTGGTTATTAAATGTGATTTTATTAATGTTTTCTGTGGAAATTTGGATGAATCCCTCTATTTTTCTTAGCCTGAACTGTAAGTTTTCCCAGTTTGAAAAAGAAATGCACTGCGCTCAACGACTTCATCAGTGAGGTTGCTCCCTTGATGGCATTTTAATGTCACTTGGTGTCTAACGATGTCACTCCTTCATTTAGACAGGAGGGACATGGCAATTCCAGGAGGTGGGAGCTGGGCCCGGATAAATTGAACCTGGCACTGGTTAAAAAGTGGGAATGATTAATCACAGGGATCGCTGGAGAGAGAAAAATGGTAAATGGATCCTTAAGGGAGCTTTAAAATCATGAGGGGATGAATGATTTGGGAATATTTGTGTTCCCAGGGAAGAAATTCCCACTCCTGGGGCAGTGTCTGTTCTGTGCAGGGTCCCTGTGGGTTTCTTGCTGTGTCTGTGTCCTGGGAGCCCAGAAAGTTCCCCAAATCTGATATTTTTGAACTTTTCTGTTGCAAAAGGAGCGATTCCAAAATTTAAGTGGAAAAATCCCGAATGGAGCTTCCCAGTTCTCCCTTTTTCTCTTCCTACACCCAAACATCCTGGGAAGTTCCCAAGTCTGAGCTGTGGCAAAGTGGGCCACTGAGAAAATTCAGGAATCTGGAAATGGCTCTAATCCTGTGCCTGTATTTGCTTGCCCTGATTTTTCCTTATCCACAACCCCTTTAATCACCTGGATTTTGTGTCCCTGAGCCGCACAACTGCTGTTGGTGTTTAATTACCTCCAATAAACCCAAATTCCGCGCTTGTTGCTAACGAGGGCTTTGCTCGGTGGCGCTGGCAGCTCCTGGCTGCTCACATTTGCTCCTGATGAACATTTTTGGGTTGTCCCTCTCCCTGCGCTGTCCCCAGGTGCGTGGAGAGCAGCCTGGATCGATGTGCACGGAGCAGAGCTCTCAGCCGAGCTCGTGCAGGGCGTTAAGAGCTGGATAAACAGCTTTACACCAAGGTAAATATTAATCCTTTCCCGTGGACTGCGGATGGAAAAATCCAGGGCAAACAGGAATATTAATAAACCCCAGAGCTCTGTGGGCACAGGCAGGGCTCTGTCTGGGCTCCTTCCTGTCCCCTTGGTGCTGGGTGCTCCCCTGGGTGCTGCCGTGGGACTTTGGGTGTGGGTTGGGATCACCTGGATGGGTTTCCCAAGCTCCAGTGGGAATTGGGAATTTCCTTCACTGGCTGGATGCAAAGTAATGGAAACAGGCTGGGAGAGCTGGGAATGTTCCCCTGGAGAGGAGAAGGCTCCAGGGAGAGCTCAGAGCCCCTGGCAGGGCCTGAAGGGGCTCCAGGAGAGCTGCAGAGGGACTGGGGACAAGGGATGGAGGGACAGGAGCCAGGGAATGGCTCCCAGTGCCAGAGGGCAGGGATGGATGGGAGATTGGGAATTGGGAATTCCTGGCTGGGCTGGAATTGCCAGAGCAGCTGTGGCTGCCCCTGGATCCCTGGCAGTGCCCAAGGCCAGGCTGGACACTGGGGCACCCTGGGACAGTGGGAGGTGTCCCTGCCATGGCAGGGGTGGCACTGGGTGGGGTTTAAATTCCCTTCCAACCCAAACCCTTCCACAATTGTGTGATGGTGAAATATCCCCTAGAAGAGGCTGGGATGTGGCGATCTGGGCCGATCTAGGGACAACATGAACATTTCCTGACTCATTTCCCCTTTCCCAAAAACCCCAAGTAGAAATGAAAGCCTCCTTAGAAAGTCCCATTAGAAACCAACCTCCTCTTTAAACTCATCCAACAACCTCAGGTGCTGCAGGTGACACTGGGCTCCTGGGACAGCTTTGGTTAGACCTTGGAGAGCTCTGTCAGGACACCTTGGACAGCGCTGCCGGGACCTCATACACCACTGCCAGGACCTTGGACAGCGCTGCCGGGACCTCATACACCACTGCCAGGACCTTGGACAGCGCTGGTGGGACCTCATACACCACTGCCAGGACCTTGGACAGCGCTGCCGGGACCTCATACACCACTGCCAGGACCTTGGACAGCGCTGGTGGGTCCTCATACACCACTGCCAGGACCTTGGACAGCGCTGCCAGGACCTCATACACCACTGCAGGGCCTGGACAGCCGTGGTGGTGGACGGAAACCTGAGTGGGCTCCTCTTGGAAAGGGCAGGGAATGTGATTGGTCATTGAATTTGCTGGGCCTTGACAGGCGGGACCATTCCCTGACGAAGCTGTGCCAGGGTCTCACTATGGGACAGTTCAGCGCTTGCAAAATGCCACCTACAGGGGGAAAAGGGAAAGGTGCCCAACCATAGGGAACTCACACAGCAGGACCTGGAGTGGTTTGCTGGATGAACTGAACTTCCGGGGAAAACCTGGATAAATGGCTCTGTAATCCTTCATTCTCAGTGAGAGCTGGGTCCCATGACGGCTTCATTTAAACCCCAGATCAAACAAAGTCTGGGCCTGGTTGTGAAATATGGGATGTTTGGCTCCACGGCTCGGAAATCCTTTCCATCACTGGTGTAAAAACGTCCCTGAGCTCTTTGGAAGTTCCCTGCCACTCCTCCCATGCTTAATTTTCCTGCCCCGTTGGGAATGAATTTCTGGGTCAGCCCTTCCCAACCTTTCAGCGCATTAATCGCCGTGTTGTAGCTTTGATTAAACTGCAAAGTGTTCCCTTCCTAATTTAGCTTCACTAATTAATGAGGGGATGACTGATTGGGCCCAGGCTGGCTGTGATTTGCTGCTGTCACTTTTGGGGGAGTGGGTAAGGCCAGAGTCGCTTCCTGTTCCAAAAGGAGGCAGAAAAGGACAGGAAATCTGAGAAATCCTGAAGTATTTGGGCTTGGAAACTTGGTGTAGTACCTTCATTTTAGAGTGACATTAAAATTAAATTAAATTAAATTAAGTTGTCCTTTACATGGGCAGTTGGGGTAAATTCTCTTTTCCTTAGGTGTGTATGGAGAGTGTGACCCTGCACCTCTCTGCTGTGCAAAGTGATTAATTTAATATTTTTTCCTCAATCCATGGATATTTTAACCCTAAATTTAAAGCAATCCCAGCCTGCAATCCAGGCTTGAAACAGAGGAGGAAGAGCTTTAACAAAGAGGCCAAAATATTATTCCTTGGAATGTGACACTGACATGAATTGAAATAAAAATTAATAATGGCTGAACAGTGTGGATTTTGCCAGGATTTTGATGTTGATTTTACAGGAATTTTAATGTTGATTTTGTAAGGATTTTAATGTCAGTTTTACAGGGATTTTGGTGTGGGTTTTCCAGGGATCTGGCATTGATTTTATTGGGATTTTGATGTTGATTTTACTGGGATTTTGATATTGATTTTCCAGGGATTTGACATTGATTTTACTGGGATTTTGATGCTGATTTTCAAGGGATTTGATGTTGATTTTACTGTGGTTTTGATGTTGATTTTATAAGGATTTGATGTTGATTTTCCTGGGATTTTGATGCTGATTTTTCTAGGAATTTCGATGTTGATTTTACTGGGATTTTGAGGGTGATTTTACTGGGATTTTGAGGGTGATTTTATAGGGATTTTGGGAGCAGGAGCTCTGAAGGAGGGAGCCCTGGGCTTGGCACAAAATTCCTGTTGGGATCAGCAGATTTCAGCCCCCACCAGCCAGGCAGGATGCTCCAAAGGGTACCCTAGGAATGTACACCACAAATATTTAAATAAAACCCTGCAGCCTGGGTGGCTGAGAGAATTTCAAACATATTTAAATAATTCCCTGAGCCTCGTGGGCGCTGGGCAGAACTGAGGTGTGCAGAACATGAAAAATCCCCATGCTTTTTAGGATTTAAACGGTTTCAGTTGCTTGAATAAAAAAACCCCTTTATTTTTTTTTTTTTTGGGGGTGGTGACATCAGCGACTGAAGGTGAGCCAGAGCTGCTTCCTGGTGGCTGGAACTCGATAACTCAGGGGTATCAATCAACCTTCCCAAATTAGCATTTCCCTGATAGGGATGCACAAAGCCTTTTAATGAGCACTTTCAAGTCCCCCCAGCTCCGTGGATTTTTTTTTTTTTTTGCCTTCTCGTTCCTTAGCAACAGGCAGGATTGGCAGGGAGCAGGAGTTTGATGTGTTCCAACATAAAGGGTTTACAGGGCTGGAAATTGCATGCGAAAAATGGGGATAATTGTGGTTTATTGTTTTGGCACGAGGTTCAAAGATAAACAAACAACCTTTGGGCCCTCAGAAGCTTCCTGGCGTGTTCTTCTTCCTTCCTCAGTTCTCCTGGAGAACTTCTCCACCAAGCCTGGAGTTGAAATTAAATAGACTTTTGTCCGGTTTCCAGAAATTAACACATCAGAGCAGAAAAAGCGGGGAGCTGCTTGATCTGCATTAGAAAGGGGAATTAAGGAATGTTGGGTTGGAATGTGTGGGAAGGGAACAAATGTCCTGCAAATGGCAGAGCTGCAGCCTGGGGGTGGTGGCACCTTCAGCCTGGAGAGGAGAAGGTTCTGAGGTGACCTCAGAGCCCCTGGCAGGGCCTGGAGGGGCTCCAGGAGAGCTGGAGAGGGACTGGGGACAAGGGATGGAGGGACAGGAGCCAGGGAATGGCTCCCAGTGCCAGAGGGCAGGGATGGGTGGGAGATTGGGAATTGGGAATTCCTGGCTGGGCTGGAATTGCCAGAGCAGCTGTGGCTGCCCCTGGATCCCTGGCAGTGCCCAAGGCCAGGCTGGACACTGGGGCACCCTGGGACAGTGGGAGGTGTCCCTGCCCATGGAAAGGAGTGGAACTGTGTGGGATTTCTGATTCTTTCCATCCCAAACCCTTCCAGGATTCTGGGATTCCATAATTTCATGTAAAGGAACACCCTGGGAATGGGACCCTGCTGGGTGCTGGGGTGGTTTGGGTGGGAAGGGCCCTTTAAAGCTCATCCAGTCCCACCCCTGGAAGGGCAGGGACACCTCCCACTATCCCAGGTCACTGGAAATATTTTCCACACTCACCCTGTGCATCAATCCTTCTTTTTTTTTTTTTTTTTTCACTTTCCAGGCACAGGATCACAACTCTTCCACCCCAAAATCTGCAGTCAGAAGCTGGGAGAGGATCAGCATTGAGCAGACACCCTTCACTGGGGAGCACCCACCCTCCTTCCATGGGATCCCACCCTTGAGCTCCTGGAAAACATCAAAGCCTGGTGCAAAGGGGATGATGCCAATTAAGCTTTTCTCTAATGAGCTTTGGGCTTTGCTGCCTTCCTGCCCAGGGCACATCCCCTCTGCTGAAGGTGGGATTGGTGCAGCTGTGCCAGGACACCCTCACAGATGTCCTGGGATGGGGACACCACCCAGAGCTGCTCCGCTGAATCCCAAACCTGAATCCCACCCTAGATTCCTTAAACCCAGCAAATTCTCAGAGATTTTCATATTCTACCTCATAAACATCAGAAATTTGGATGTTTTAACTCTGGACACCCTCCTGGGCACTCCTTCTCTCCCAGGTCACCTCCATGGGACAGGTGGCTCCCAGCCTCATCCAGCCTGGCCTTGGACACTTCCAGGGATCCAGGAGCAGCCACAGCAAATCTGGGAATGCTGTTCCAACACCCCACCACCCTCCCAGACAGGAATTCCTTCCCAATATCCCATCTGACCCTGCCCTCCTGCAGTTTTAAGCCATTCCCTGTGTCCTGGCACTCCAGGCTCTTGGAAATAGTTTCTCTCTCCTGGTTTCTTTCAGCTCCTTCAGCTCCTGGAAGGTCACAATGAGGTCACCCCAAAACTTCTCCAGGCTGAAGGATCCCAATTTTCCCAGCCTTTCCTCACAGCATCCCTTGGATCATTGGTCCCCTCTAGAAGAATAAATTCAACAGAAGGAGCAAGAAATTCCTCACTGGGAGCCTCCCACCCTCCCTAGGGAATTCCACCCCTGCCATGGGCACTTCCCATGTGGTGCCCTGGATTTGATGTGGGGTTGAGTCAGATTTAAGGTTTGGGGCAGGTGCCTTGTGGTGTTTGCTCTGCTGTTGGATCCATGCAGGGTCAGAGCTGCAGCTCCTCCTGCTCTCATCCCACCTTCCCTTCTGCCCCAGTCAGCCCAAATTCTTTAATTTAAAAACACACCACAAAGAGAGAACCGTGAGAAAACCTCTGCAAACACTTCCTGGTGAATTTATGGGCTCAAAAACTTGATTTTTAATCAGTTCCAACAGGAGGATCAAGATCCTTTTACAGCAGCAACAGACACTTGGTACCCTCATGTAAATCCCTTCATGCCATGCCATGCCATGCCATGCCATGCCATGCCATCCCATCCCATCCCATCCCATCCCATCCCATCCCATCCCTTCCCATCTCATTCCAAGGGTTGAGTTTCTCCCCATGGAGCCCCTCAGCTCTCACTGAAACCAGATCTGCCCAGCTTAACCCTGCTCAGATTCATTTGCAAAGCTAATTAAGACTGATGACTTATTTAGAACCACCAGGCTGTTTCCTGGGGGAATTTTGGCACGCTCAGGCCCCGGGGAACAGATCCCTGCTGTTCACAATTCCCAGTTCCCTGGGCTGAGGTCAGGAGGGGTTTCTGCAGCCAAGGCCTGGCTCAGCCGGTGCTTCCTGTGACATCTCTGGCAGGCAGCACACCAATTCCCGGGGGATGCACTCCTGGGGCTCTCTGCAGCCTCCTGCTTGCAGCATTCCATAGAAATCCCGTGGATAAGGGAGGGAAGCACCTGTTACCTGCTGCTGCCAGTGGGTTGTGCCACTCCACTGCGTTATGTGCCCGGCTGGAGCTGCAAACACCACCCAGCTCTGCCTCACAGCCACCCATCCCATCCTTCCCAGCCTCTTATCCAAGGAATCTCCATCTCCAACACCCTCCTTGTCCGAGTGGGGGTTTCCAGGTGTGAATTGCAGTGGGGCCGTTTCTGGTGGTGCAGCTGGGTCACTCAGGAGTGGCTTTAACACTTAAAGAAACCTCGGAGGCATGAGCAAAGCCAGATTTAATTTAAATTTAACAAGGCTCAATTTCAAGGTTCACTCCTTTGCTGCATAAACACACAAAGGAAAATCAGATCAGAATCAATTTAATCTGATTTGCACAGATTGTACAAAAGGAGAAGAGTGCAAAGGGCAGGGGAGACCCTCCTGCTGAGCCTCTCCTTACCAAGCTCAGCCTAAGATGTGATCGATGGCTTTATGCCTGAAGGATTTAGCAGCACTTAATCATGGAGTAATTTAACACTTGTAGTAAATTGTACTGAAGCTCTGTGTGAGCACAGCAGCGACTGAACTGCAGCCCTGGCACTGCTCCTGCTGCACTTGCTGAAGGTGTTGGGAACAATTCCCACACGGACACAAAGGAGGTCATGGAAAGGTGAAAATTCCCTCCTCGGGAGCTTCTGAATCTCTCAGCTGGAGGTGTCAGCCCAGGTCCCATCACAGCTTTTGTGCACGCTTCTCTGAAATCTCCCAAATCACAAATCAGAGGGTTGGTGAGCTCCAAGGGGTGTCCCACTCTGAGGGATGTCCCACTCCCAGGAATGTCTCACTCCTAGAGGGGTCCCACTCTCAGGGATGTCCCAATCCCAAAGGTGTCCCATTCTCAGGGATGTTCTACTCCTTGGGATATCTCACTCTCAGGGATATCCCATTCCCAGGCATGTCCCACTCCCAGGAATTTCCCACTCCCAAGGATATCTCGTTCCCAGGGATATCCCACTCCCAGGTTGTCCCATTGTCCCATTCCCAGGTTGTCTCACTCTCAGGGATTTCCTACTCCCAGGGATGTCCCATTCCCAGGGATTTCCTACTCACAGGGATGTCCCATTCCCAGGTTGTCCCATTCCCAGGGATTTCCCATTCCCAGGGATGTCCCATTCCCAGGCTGTCCCATTCCCAGGGATGTCCCATTCCCAAGGATGTCCCATTCCCAGGTTCTCCCACTCCAGGGAGATGCCGAGGTCCAGGAGGGCTCCAGGTGCCTCACACAGAATTTCACTCTAAGGGCTCATGAGCTGCTTGGCTTTGAGACCTCTCAGTCTCCTGGATTTTTCAGGAAAGTCGTTTTCCATGGTTATAAGGAATGCTGGAATTTCTCATCCCCACCTTGGTGAGGCACCAGGAGCTCAGACAGCGCCATCCTCACCTTGGCTGTGCAAGTTCCTGATAAGGTTTGGGGAGGTCTTATCACCCAAATAGCTCCAATGCTGAGGGATAATGAGAATTCCTGGGATTCTGGAGCGGCCTGAGGAGTGGGGAGAAGGGAAAACCCACCTGGCCCTGCTCAGAGCTACCCCAGAGTGGAGGCACTGAGTGCCTGTGGGAGTGGGATACAGTGACAGCAGGAAAATGTCCCCACTTTGACTCCTCAGGTTTAAAATCCCGATGGAAAAGCAGCGCTGGTGGTGTGGCCTTGGTCTCCTCTTCCCTGGAGCTGAACTGGTTCTGCTGGAATGGTTGGAAATATTTTGGGAGCACTGAGGAAGATGTGACCTCCTGAGCTGAGGGATGCAGGAAATGCATTCCCACATTTTTCCCACCAAAGTGGGAATTCTCAGTGAGTGTGTGGCCTATTCCCATGGGATTGTCCCCTCATGGTGTGACCACGTCACCATCCCCACCTGCTCCAAGAAATCCTTCCCAGGGAACAGCAAACATCCACTTTTTTGGATCTTTCCTGTTGGAAAACTTTGTTTTCTCATTGTTGGATATGAATATTTTCTTTTTCATGTATGGTGGGGTGGAAGGAATTCCTTGGGCAGAAGAGTTGGAATGAGATGACTTTGAGGTGCCTTCAACCCAAACCATTCCAGGATTCCAAAAACAGCATCACTATTAGGATCTGTTCCCCAGGATGTTCCCAACATTAGAAGAGGCAGGAGAAAGGCACTGAAGGAAAGGAAATATTGAAAGGAAAGGACACTGAGAGGAAATATTTTCCTGGGAAAACAGAAAGGAAATATTTTCCTGGGATGGAGGTGCCGGTGCCTCACTGAACCTGGTCTGTGTTTGCCCAGGACACCCAAGAGTCACACGGAGCCCAGGTCACCTCCACACCAGGCTTGTTCCCAGGAACTGTCCTCAAGGGACGCTCAAAGTCACTTTGTTGGCAAAACCTTTGGATCATCTCTCGGGGCTGTTGGCAGGAAATCAGCGATGACGGAATTCCATAAAAACCTCTTCCGGTGCTGGGGAAATTGGATTACTGGTGTGGGAGTCCTGGGCAGGTCTGGCAGCCTCCATCCTACAGATGCCTCTCTCATGTTGTGGACAGGCCCAGCCTTCCTGCACTGCTCCCCATTTTTAACCTTTATTGCCTTTTTTTGGGTGTAATTCCTGATGATACCCAGCATCCTATTCCAGGATTTTCACACCCACCCCTTTAGTTCCTGCTAATCTGTGCTGGGGCTCAGGCAGGCAGGAATCCCCACGCCGAGGTGGCTGCCACAGAAATGGTCTGGGCCTCATTCCAGCTTGGGATTGTATTTCTGGAAGCTCTTCCAGAATCCCAAAATCTCCAGAGGAGTTTCACAGCCACTTTGTGCCCAGGGTTTTCTGAGGGTGATGCTGCCTCAGGAGCTGGGGTTGGGTTGTGCTGATTCCTTGGAGCAGCTTCGTGGATTTGGGATCTGGAGAGGGTGGGTGGCTCCCAGTGAGGAATTTCTTGCTCCTTCTGTTGAATTTATTCTTCCAGAGGGGGCCAAGGATTCAAGGGATGGAGCAGCCCTGCTGTGAGGAAAGGCTGGGAAAATTGGGATCCTTCAGCCTGGAGAAGAGAAGCTTTTGGGGTGACCTCATTGTGACCTTCCAGGAGCTGAAGGAGCTGAAAGAAACCAGGAGAGAGAAACTATTTCCAAGAGCCTGGAGTGCCAGGACACAGGGAATGGTTTCGAACTGCAGGAAGGCAGGATCAGATGGGATATTGGGAAGGAATTCCTGTCTGGGAGGGTGGTGGGGTGTTGGAACAGCATTCCCAGATTTGCTGTGGCTGCTCCTGGATCCCTGGAAGTGTCCAAGGCCAGGCTGGATGAGGCTGGGAGCCACCTGTCCCATGGAGGTGACCTGGGAGAGAAGGAGTGCCCAGGAGGGCGTCCAGAATGAAAATGTCCAAATTTATCAGGTAGAATATGAAAATTCTTCCATGCTGTCAGCCAGGATCCATCTGGAGCCTTCTATTTAGAGCCTTGTTTTGTTCCAGTCTTTGCTTTACATCAATGACAGGTGAAAAATGTCCTTTATTTTTTTTTGGATGTTCTTGAGATCCAGGCGTGTACCCGAACTGCCCACTGCTCGTTTGACTTTCATCCGACAGGAAACTGCTCAGCAAGTCCTTGATCCATTATTCCAGGACGGTTTTTATTCCAGTTTTTATTCTGCTGGTTGGTTTAATGCCATTTCCAGACCTTTCAGAGCACAATAAGTCACCAAAAGCCCGAATGCTCAGCAGGTTCCTGTGGCTCTTATCACAGCAGATAAAACTGATGAGTTCCAGAAGGCTGGGCTGGCTCTGGTTCTCTTCTTTCCCTTTACAAAAGCAGTGTTGTTCACTAAATATTTATTTAATCCTGCTGCTCCATCTTTCATTGTCTTCACATCCATGGGAATAAACGACACAAGCCCAGAGAGAGAACAGCCCATCACGGGTGGAAAATCTTGTAGGTAAATCTGTTTATTCTACACTGAATTATGGGATATCCTGAGCTGGAAGGGATCCAGGGGCTGATCCCACGAGGAGTAAATCCATGTAAAACCAGTCCTGTTCCCTTCAGTGCAATATTTGTGTGGTGTGCAGGTCAGCAGCTCAGTGGTTTTATAGCAGGAAGGAGAAGGAGCTCCAGTGGCAAAGAATTCCATGGAAAAATCCTTTTGGAGCTGTTTATTGGTGCGGGCAGCGAGGCTGTGCCAGGGACGCTCCTTGGGACGAAGGGCGCCTTGCAGGTCTGGGAGGGAGCTGAGCCTTGAGGAGTTCCTGGATCCCAAAAAAGCTGCTGGGGACTCCTCCCCAGGCACATTAAAGGTAGAGTTCACCAAACTGTGGAATTCCAGAGCTGGGGAATCCATCCCCTCACTTTTACATCAGTAATGGTGTTTAACAGGACTGGCCTGTCTTGGTTTGGAAAGCCAGGTGCCTGCTAAGGAAGGCAGGAGCCTCCCCTGAAATGGAGAATGTGAACCCTCCCCACCCCTCCAAACTGCTATAAATTTGAAATTAAGGGGCTCTCAGGCAAAAATATGGGATCAGGAAATAACAGTTCTTTAATGAGGAAAGGAAAAAAAAATAAAAGGATGAAATAAACAATGCAGTACTAGAGCAACACTGCCAGAGTCAGAACCCAACCTGACACCCTGTGGGTCAGGCTGTTGGCAGCAGTCCCATTGGAATTGTGGCTCAGCCCTCCTGCAGTGTCAGGGCTGGTTCTGCTGGAGCAGGATCCTGGAGAAGGGTGCAGTCTCTGCCTCTGGAGATCCAGGGCAAGGAGAGGCAGCTGCTGTTCCTCTGGGGAATCCAGTGGAGAAGCCGTGCTGGTGTTCCAGAATCTCCAGATTATATCCAGGTAGGAATGCTTGGCTGGTGTTCCAGAATCCCCAGATTATATCCAGGCAGGAATGCTTGGCTGGTGTTCCAGAATCTCCAGATTATATCCAGGCAGGAATGCTTGGCTGGTGTTCCAGAATCCTCAGATTATATCCAGGCAGGAATGCTTGGCTGGTGTTCCAGAATCTCCAGATTATATCCAGGCAGGAATGCTTGGCTGGTGTTCCAGAATCTCCAGATTATATCCAGGCAGGAATGCTTGGCTGGTGTTCCAGAATCCCCAGATTATATCCAGGCAGGAATGCTTGGCTGGTGTTCCAGAATCTCCAGATTGTATCCAGGCAGGAATGCTTGGCTGGTGTTCCAGAATCCCCAGATTATATCCAGGCAGGAATGCTTGGCTGGTGTTCCAGAATCTCCAGATTATATCCAGGCAGGAATGCTTGGCTCCTCCCTCTGGGCTCACATCTGCCAATGGGATGCTGTAGTTCTTATCAGCCATGCAGGGACATTCAATGGCTGTTATCAGCAGGTGTCCCCTCCCAAGGGAGGTGTGACTGTGGTCACTCAAAGGCAAACTGCCCACTTGACAAAGGTAATCTGCCATACAGATGGTAATTAAAAACCTCTTGGATTGCAATCTTCAACATGGCCCCAGGACTGAGCCTTGGGAGGGACCAAGCTGGGTTTAACTCCATCTCCAGCTCTTTCCAGTATTTTCTCCACACACCCAGGGCAGGAGCAGGCAGTTTCTCCAGGAGGGTTCTGTGGGAAACACTGGGGTAGTGGTTTTGGTTTGCTAATTTGAGATTTTCTGGTTAATGTACTAATGAGCGTGGTGGGTTTGGTGTTGGCTAATCACCAGTGCACTCACTAGAATGTAGTTACTTATTTGCTGTTGTGGGATAGGATTAGGAGAAAGGCAAAGCTCAAAACTTTAAAAGGGTATAATGAAAAATTTATTAATAGTAACTAAAGGAAAGAGTAATAAGAGTCAGAGCAACACCTTTAGGACGCTTTTCCCTCTACAACCTTTTCTTTCCTATTAACAATGTAAAGAAACAAAACCTAAAATTTCGGTGAGTTTACCACCTCTAGAACAGTCTTTCTTCAGTTCATTTAGGGAGAGAAGTCCACCTTGTAAATTCCTGGAAACTTCTCTGCAAGAAAATTCTCTTGTGGCTCTTTTTATGAACAGCAGCTGCTTGGGGAAATATCTACAATTTGAACATTTTAATCTCCCCATACCTTCACGTGTTACAGGGAAGAAGAGTCCCACCCCAATGGGAAATCCTTTATGAAGTCCAGGTAGTCACAGGCAGAGCTTTTCCCTCACAGGAGGAGATCAGGATGGTCAGGCAGAGCCTGCCTTTGAGCAGCCCAGACTGGCTGGGATTATCCTGGTTTTCCTGGCCCCCAGGACGATCTGCTCCATGGCACCGAGCTCAGGCTCACAGGCCTGGAGTCCCTGAATCCTCCATCCAGCCCTTCTTGTCCCAGCTGGGGCCCTGCAGTCACCTGGGAGCTCCCCAGCAGGAGAATGATGGAGAGTTGAGCATTTCCCTCAGCACCTTTTGGGGATCCCATCCTTCCCATAAATGTATGTGTATCCACGTGCTGCAGCAGCTCCCAGAGCAGTTCTCCTTGGATTAGGGGCTCCATTCTGCTCCCCATCCCTGTTTCCCAGCCCGAATTCCTGGACAGTGAGTGGCTCTGCTGTTAAAGACTGAGGCACAGAAGGACCTTGGCCTTTTCCCCATCCTTTATCCCCCTGCTTCCCACTTTATCCAATGGAGGTTTTCCATGGCTTTCCTTTCTCTGCTGTTGTATTTCCAGAGCCATTTTTCTTGTCAGCCAGATGAAGCTCCAGCTTGGCCCAGGAAGAAGGATGGCACCAGCCTATCAACTTTCTCTGAGGTGCTTTGAGCAATATAACTGAGCAGGGAAACCTCTGGGGCCTCGATTTCTCTAAATATTGAAATTGTAATGGAAATTATCCAATGCCTGGAGCAAAAACCTTATGAAATGTCAGGGTTGCCTTGGGTTTAAACACACAAGCAGTCAAAGCTTTGTCATCTCCAACTGGAATTTGAGTCAGCCAAAGAAATTGTTGCTTCACACAGCCCCTCACACGGGGATATCCACACAGGGCTTTTTTTTGGGGAAAAAACGAAAACATTTGCTTCTCCAAGCCCTGCAATTCCTGACTTTCAGCAACATCCACAATGGGAGCCTGATAAAATCTTCAGAGCAAACCCACCTGGGTGTGGGGAACTTATTTATGGGCGAGGATTTGAGTGTATCAAACGATTTCTGCTGCTGCATCCGGTTGTATTTTTGCCTTGGTGTAACTAATGGAGCCCGCAGCCGAGCGTGAGGGGGGAGCAGTAAAGAAGCACAGGCTGGCTTGATCCAAATAATAGAATTGGGGAAAAAAAAAAAAAAATCCATCTGGGAGCAAAGCTTTGAATACAAAGCTTGTCTCGGGGTGGGTTGGGATTCAAAGAGACAAATAAAGCGTGCCTGCTTTTCCTGAGGGGGTGCTGGGGCCACGCTCCAAGGCTGAACCACAGCAGGACGTTCCTGGGAAGCTGGGTGGGATTTTAGGGACCTTCCAGGAGCAGTCACCATGAGAAGGGATAATTTGGTGCTGCGGCAGTCAATGATTAATTCCTGAATCCCAAGGAAAAATGGGATGAGCCACCGCTGGCTCAGCACCACCCTCAGCTCATCTGGAGACGGTTTCTGGGCTGTTTCCCGCCCCAGACTGTGTCTGGAAAAGCAGCGGCTCTCAGAGGAGATTTTTGAGGGCTGTAATTAATTTAATGGAGATTTTCAGTCTCTCCAAACACCTTTTCCCTGTTGGAATTTTCCCTTCAGCCTGGAGAAGTGGTGGCTCTGGGGAGGCCCCTCTTTGTGGCCTTTCAGGGTCTAAAGGGGGCTTGGAAAAGAGAGGGAGAGATTTTTCCTTGTGAGAGGAGAATGGAGAGATTTAGGTGGGATATTGGGAAGGAATTCCTGGCTGGGCTGGAATTGCCAGAGCAGCTGTGGCTGCCCCTGGGTCCCTGGCAGTGCCCAAAGCCAGGCTGGGCATTGGGGCTTGGAGCAGCCTCGGATGGTGGAAGGTGTTCCATGACGGAGGAGTGGAATGGGATGGGATTTAATCCCTTCCAACCCAAACCATTGGAGCCACCTGAGATAGTGAAAGGTGTTCCAAGACAGAGGAGTGGAATGGGATGGGATTTAAGGTCCCTTCCAACCCAGACCATTCTGGAATTCTGTTATTTCCAGAATCCTTTTCAGCCCCTTCCTGGTAAGGCCATGGTGGTGATGCTCTTCCAGACAAGCAGAAAATCCCTGGATTTTTTCTCGTTGCTCATCTTTTCCTTGAATTGGGTTTTTACTTCCAACCTGTGACGCCATCCCCATCTCTCTCTGAAAGGTCTTTGCTGTGTGGGGATCCAAGCAAAGCTGGTTCAGATTTTCCCATCTGTTTAACTTCTCTAAGGACATTCTGCATCCCTGCCTCCTTTTGTTTGGAATTGTTTGGGGCCTGTTTGTTTCCAGCTCCGATCCCCAGCATTCAAGGGGCTGATTTAATCTCCTTTCCTTTGTGTCCTTGATTAAAAGGGAGCAGAAGAGAGACAAAGGGAGGCTGCAGCACAGAGGAGTCAGCAGCACAAAATTCTGCTAATTCAGTCCCATTCCAAGCCAACTGCAGCGATATTTTTGGGATTCTCCATCAGGAATTGTCTTTTTTTCGTGTGTCTCTCATGCTGTGGGTCACGCAGGAAGCTGAGACCACCGGTTTAGTTTATAATCTGCCTTTAAGAGTTTAAGATATCATCAAATCAGCCCAAAACACAAACACTTCAGCCTCTCGCTGTCCCAGCAGCACTCCAAAATCCAGGGGAGCCATCCCTTGGGAGAGAAGGGACCTTAAATCCCATCCCATGCCACTCCCTCCATGGGGCCACTGGGGAAGGCCTGGAATGGAATTCCCAGAGCAGCTGTGGCTGTCCCTGGATCCCTGGAAGTGCCCAAGGCCAGGCTGGAGCAGCCTGGGACAGTGGAAATGTCCCTGCCATGGGAATGGGATGGGATTTAAGTTCCCTTCTATCCCAAACCTTTCCATGGATAATGAGGGGACGTGGAGGAAAATTTACAGGAACCTTCACAAAATGAGTTTTTGTGCAGGGAAAAGGGATTTGTGTGGAAAAGAGCTGGCAAACCTCTGTGTCAGCACCACCCCGAACCAGCGTGGGGATGTGCCTGAATTCCAACCCTTTTCCAGGGGATGTGCCTGAATTCCAACCCTTTTCCAGGAGGGCTCTGCACAGTTTGGGGTGCAGATGCCTGTCTGGGTGGGTTCGCCTGGGAAAGGAAGGAGTGGCTTTTCCCAAGGTGGGATTTGGAGCCTCCATCCTGTGGGATAAGCCTGGGGGCAGAAATGCCCTCCCTGCACTCCTGGTTTCCCTCCTGGCTGGGCTGGGGAAGGTCTGAGTCCCAAAGAGAGAGATTAGAAAATCCCTCGGCTTTGGAAAATGTGGAGTTCCTTTTCCTTTTCCTTTTCCTTTTCCTTTTCCTTTTCCTTTTCCTTTTCCTTTTCCTTTTCCTTTTCCTTTTCCTTTTCCTTTTCCTTTTCCTTTTCCTTTTCCTTTTCCTTTTCCTTTTCCTTTCCCTTTCCCTTTTCCTTTTCCTTTCCCTTTCCCTTTTTTGTGATTAAATGTGTGAGATGGTATTTTTTGTTTATTTTTTGTTTGGATTCACATGTTTATTAGTTCTTATCAATATTTCAGTCTCACAAACTGTGAGTTCTACAGTACTTTAACAAACTAAAAATGGAGTTGTATTTCTTTTTCTCTAAGTCCTTTTTAAGGATAAACTGTCTAATTAAGAGATGACACTTAAATTGTTTTTATTTTTAACTTAATAACTAACTGCCTGTGGCTCACAATGCAGACTTTTTTATTTCATTACACAAAACCACCCAAACTCATGGGAGGAAGGTGAAGAAGAAGGATCAGCTTCTGCCTTAAATCTTTCTATCTTGCTTTATATGTATTACTATATTTTAAAACTTTAAATTCAAAGTTCTCCACTATGTGTGGTATTGCAGGGGTCCCCAGGATGACATGAGTGAATCTGACTCCATGTTCTTAGAAGGCTGATGTATATTATATTATATTATATTATATTATATTATATTATATTGTATTATATTATATTATATTATATTATATTATATTATATATTATTTATTTATATTATATTATATTTATATATATATTATTATTATATTATATATATCATTATATTAAAATCTATATAAAAAATAGAGAAAGGATACAGACAGAAGGGCTTAACAAGAATGATAATGAAAACTCATGAATCTCTCTTCCAGAGTCCTGACACAGCTGGAGGGTGATTGGTCATTAAGTTAAAACAATTCACATGAAACCAATGAAACAATGACCTGTTGGTAACAATCTCCAGACCACATCCAAAGCAGCCAAACACAGGAGGAGCAATCAGATAATTTTTGTTTTCATTTTTCTCTGAGGCTTCTCGTCTTCCCAGGAGAAGAAATCGTGGCAAAGCGATTTTTCAGAAAATATGACAGTGACACTGTGTGATATCACACACTTCTATTCAAACTATACATCCATAATCTTAATTTTATCACTCCATTTTGGGATCCTCCTCCAGGCCTCAGGTCAGTGCAGTGTTTTGCTGCGGGTCAGACTCTGTCTGGCACAGAAACCCCCAAATTCTCAGCAGTTCCCAGGGTTCCAACAGGAGACCTTTCTCTCTTTAGGGAGCCCCAGCTCCCCAAATCCTCTCTGAGCTCAGCTGGAGCTGCTCCCCCTCCTCTGTTTCCCCTCCACTCTGGATTTCTGTGCCAGCCTTTATTCCCGCACGCTCCCAACCTCCCAGCGTTTCATCCTCTCCAACTCTGTTCTGTGTGAAAGCTCCGCTATTTCAACAGACATCCAAAATGTTTTCCCTTTTTTTTTTTAATTTTTGTTGCTTTCCCCCTCCCATTTCTTTGTTTTCCTCCCACATCAAAGCCGCGGTAATTGAGCAGCTCCCGGCAGCAGGGCTGCTCTGTTATCCCTGACATCCCTCTCTGCTCGCAGCAGGCTCTCCACGAGCGCTCTGCAGCCCTGGCGCTCGTCCTTCCTCTGAGCAGGAATGTGTTCGAGCGTGCTGGGCTGGCCCTGCCTGCTCTCTGCTGCACGGGGGCCTTGTTTCTTTAGTGTAAATTGAATATTTAACGGGCTGAGGGGCTCTCGGGCTCGGCAAAACATCCCCAGCGCTGTGGCTCTGAGGGTGGTTTGGGGAGGGGATGGGATAATTCGGGATTTTTTGGGTTTAAAGGGGGATAATTGTGCTGCTTTCTCACCCTGTGTCGCCTTTGTGTCCCGGTTTAACCCATCAAGACTCTCACTGAAATAAAATCTGGGTTTTTCCATCCTTGGTGTGGGGGTTTCATTCCAAGCCAAGGCCTGGTTGTGGTCGTAAAGTTTTCCATCGGTTTTATGCAGCTGCTTCCTTAGGATTAATAATAATTTCTGATTTTTACTGGAGCTGTGGCAGAGAGCAGAGGTTCAGCTTTGTGGGCAGGGCTTTGGAGGAGGAAGGGAATGTTGAAATTTGGCTGCTTTGTCACAGGGAATTAAAACAGAAAACTAAGACTTGACAGAAATGGAAGAGCAACAATTTATCAGTGAAAAATATTGAATTTATGCTCTGTCTCCTGTCACTGATCCATTTGTCACATGTCTGGTGACTGAGTGTCTGTTTGAAATGTGTCACTTCAAAAGAATCAGGGGCTCATCTTCTGATTCCTTGTTTTTAAGGTGGTAATTTGGGATTTTTCTCTGTAACCAGCTTGGATGGGGCTCTGAGCAGCCTGGGATGGCGGAAGGAGCTCCTGCCCGTGGGATGAGATGGGATTTAATGTGGAAATCAGCCTGGAATTCTGTGAAAACTAAAGTTTCCAGCCTCAAAGGGTAACAAAGTGCAGCTGATGTGGTGGAAATTATTCAAGTATGGGTCTCTCAATGGCACTGATCAATAATTTTGGGTTTGCCCATCCTGGGCTGAGCTGTGGGAGGAGCAGAGCGGGCAATAAATAAATTGTGGCTGTGTGCTCCCAGTGCCTGCTGTGCACCGTTAAACTGCTGATTTGGGTCTGCCCGGAGAGCAGGGCTGCTGAGATCCTGCATCGCCAGCTCAAGGGCTCCCCATTAACAAAAATCAGGATATATTGACTGGAGCTGGAGGAATAAATTGTCCTGCTCCGTTAATTGGCTCCTCGGGCTCCCACTCCTTTCCTTCCTTGGCTTTCCCTGGTTCCTCATGGATTCCGAATTCCTAAAGGAGTCAGAGCACTGTAATTGAGGCAGAACATCCCTCTGTGTGCCACAGGAATCTGAGAGGATTCCTTCCTCCTTTTTATAGGGATGAGCTCTAATTATTGCCACAGTCAGCTGTAGAAATATTTAATAAAGGATATAAAAATTATATTATTATATAATTTATATATATAAATTATGCAATAATACAAATATCTATATATATAATTAATAATTATTTAATTTATATTTATATTTATATTTATATTTATATTTATATTTATATTTATATTTAGGCAGAACATCCCTCTTTGTGCCACAGGAATCTGAGAGGATTCCTCCCTCCTTTTTATAGGGATGGGCTTTAATTATTGCCACAGTCAACTGTAGAAATAGTTAATAAAGGATATTAAAAAAGATAGAATATTATTACCTAATTTATATATAAAAATTATATAATGCTATAATATATTTTATATATTATATATAATTATAAATTATTATTATATTTTTATATAATTTATTATAATATATTATTTATGTATTATATCTTTATATAGATTTTTTATATTAATATAAATATAATATATTTGTATTTGTATATAAATTGAGGCAGAACATCCCTCTTTGTGCCATAGGAATCTGAGAGGATTCCTCCCTCATTTTTATAGGGATGAGCTCTAATTATTGCCACAGTCAGCTGTAGAAATATTTAATAAATGATATTTTTTAATATAGGATATAAAGGGTTTAATATAGGAAATAAATAAAGGATATTTATTAAGGGACATTTTCCTTTTTTCCATCAGAGAAGGAGGTGAGTTGCAAAGCCATGGATGTTGGGTTGGAAGTGCCAGCAGATCCTGTGTGATAATGAGGGATTAATAAGGAAATTAATGAGGAAATCTGGTTTGTGGGACAGGCAGGATTCCCTCTCCTCTCCCTGTGTTTGAAGTCACTGAGCAAATAAAACCCAGCCTATCATGAAAATCCAAACTTGAGCCTGACTCCAGCTCCATGGGCAAGGATGGCTCAAAATT
Source organism: Zonotrichia leucophrys gambelii (assembly GCF_028769735.1). NCBI lineage: Eukaryota > Metazoa > Chordata > Aves > Passeriformes > Passerellidae > Zonotrichia > Zonotrichia leucophrys. The sequence continues at coordinate 62,273,549 of NC_088175.1, read as the reverse complement.
CCAAAGCCAGGCTCGGGCTTGGCAGGCTCTCAATGGGATCCACTCATTAATCTGTGATTATGATTAGCAGCTCTAATAATAATGACCAAAGAAGTAATTAACGAGGCTGAGCTTGGCATGGGCCTCAACAGAAATATTATTTGAGCAATCTGAGTCTTTAAAATTAATTGTTTCCTCTAATTTTGCTTCAATAGGAGTCAAATGAAGTGTTGTGTGTAAAGCTGGAATGCTGGGAGAATTCCACAGCTCCAGGCAGGATGGGACACGGATCCAACTGGAAGTGAGGAAATCTTTGCGTTTTCCTTGATTTCTGATGGGTAGCTCCAAGCAGAGAATTGATCCTCAGAGGTTTAGTCAGGGATTATTTTATTTTATTTTATTTTATTTTATTTTATTTTATTTTATTTTATTTTATTTTATTTTATTTTATTTTATTTTATTTTATTTTATTTTTGATATTTTTGATATTTTTTATATTTTTAATATATTTGATATTTTTGATATTTTTGATATTTTTGATATTTTTGATATTTTATTTTATTATTAATTTATTAATTTTTTTATTTTATTTTATTTTAATGTTTAATTCCTCTGGAGGATGGAAATGGCAACAGTTTTGCTGCTCGGAGACCTGGCAAAAGGTTTTGGGATTGGAGCTGGGAGGATGCTCAGGGTTCTCTGTGATGCAGTTTTGATACTTGTGCTTTTTAACCTAAATTAAAATAACTTTTTGACATAAATTATTTATAGCATATCCTGTATTTAAAAATTATTTTCAAATTTTTTTTTTTTCCCCTGGACTTTGGTGGTGTTTGGGGCTGATTGTGCCCATCAGCTGTGTTGGGACCTCAGAGGGGCTCCCAGGCCCCATTTCTGTGCAAATCCTGGGATTTGAGGTGTTCCTGAGGCCTTGGGAGTCCGTGGGAATCGGGAAGTGCTGCCTGATCCTGGTCTTGGCCAGGACATTTCCAGCTGGGCTGTGGAATTTGGTGGGACTGGTTGGAATAACAGCGGTGATGACAAATCCTGCTCCGTCCTCCTCAGGATGGCTCTCCCTGCTGCTCCAGTGGGGCCTCTGGATACCCCACAAGGTTGTGGGATTTTTTGGGGTGCTCAGAAATCGGGAATATTCATGTTCTGATCAGGTCTCTGGTGTCAAGATGACCCCAAGGTGTTGGAAAGTCTCTTTTTCCCAGCCCAGAGACTGAAGAAAAAGTCGGAATTCCTCAGCTCTGGTTCTCAAGGTTGTTTATTTTCTCTTATCCATTCCATTCTTTCTCTGACCTTGCTGAGATCTGTCCAGCAGGTCGGGTTGTGCCACACTGACCATCCTTGGGGTGGTGCTGGCTTTTTATACTAAAAATGACATGTAATTTATTTACAATAATTTTCCAATACCTTTTTATACTAAAAATGACATGTACTTTATTTACAATTACTTTCCAATACCTATCACCTATGTCAGACAGTCTGTCTCTACTCTAAACCAATCCAGAAGTGCCACCAGCACAGCAGAAGATGGAGGGCAAGAAGAAGGAAAAGGACAGGACACACCCAGATTCCTCCATCTTGCCCCCTGAACCCCCATTCTAAAACCCCAAAATTCTCTTTTTTTCACCCTGTGATAAATTCACCGTCACTCTACTCAAACCCTTGTGGTTTGTAACTCCTCACACAAAGCTGGGAATTGTTTCCATGGGCTAAAATCCAAGGCACAGGTGTCTGTGACTGCGTGCCAAGGTCCCTGAGCCCCTGCCAGGGTCTGGAGTCCCCCAGGGCAGCCAGAGCAATGTCCTGGGTTCTGACAATGTTCCTGCTGCTTGCCCTTAGATCTGAGCACCAAAAATCTGTTTTAACATCCAGGATCCCTGTGCTGTCCCACATTTCCCATGGCCAGCCCAGTGGGATGATGAGGATGGTGCTCCCTCCTCCTTCCCAGCGCTGGTGCTTCCAAGGAAATCAGCCCAGGAATCTGCCACAGACACTGAGAGGGATTAATCAGAGAACAATAAAAAATGAGGAATAATGCAAGGAAATAGCCTGGGATTCATCAGCATCCTTCCCAAACTCCATCCTGATGATGCATGGCGTGGATGCAGCAGAAGGAACGCCACCCGCAGATCCCCAGAACTTTCCTGCTGGATTTGGGGGAGCTCTGAGCAAAAGGCCCCTCTTGTGGTGATGGATTAACATTCCTGGTGGGCAGGAATGGAGCCCAGAACTTGGAATTCCTGGTGGGAGCTGCAGACAGCAGATGGATTTTGGCTCCTGAGTGTTTGGTGGTGAGATGAGGACAGATGGGAGAGCAAAACTGTTCAGTTGTTCATAAAAAAACGGAGATTTTGAGGAGTTTTCCTGGCTGAACCGAAGGGCAGGGGCTTAAATGTGGTGTGGGATTCCTTGAGCTGGGAATAAGAGATGGGACAATAATGGTGATAAAGGTTGGTTTTCTCCTGGCCTGGAAAAAAAAAAAAAAACAGTGGAAAATCTGTGAATTTGTCATCCTTTGGCCAGATGGGGTAGGAAGTGTTCGGTTCTGGAGAACTTTGAATTCCATGTTAAAAGTGACACCTCATCCCTGGAACTGCCCAAGGCCAGGCCCTGTTTCTGCAGATTCCATGGAAAATTTAAGCATCAGCACCTTCACCCTGCTGGGATATCTTGGATGAAAGGTGTGGTTTGTCTAAAGAGAAATTTGCTTCAGGATAGTCCCATAAGAAAAGGATTAATTCTTAATTACTTTTAAAATTAATTATTTAATTTACAATGCAGTTTTCCCCTGAGATCCAGAGGGTTGGATGTGAGGGTTTGTGTGTCTTCTCCTAGAACAAGTCATGTTCATCCCAAACATCACCTGGCACAGGGACCTCAGGGTTGGCAAAATCCATAAAATCAGAGCTCCACCAGGACTGGGTTTGGGAAGATTTTGGGTTTGGGAAGATTTCCCCTTCCCGAGTTTCAGCTCCTGGTGTGGGACACTCCTTGGGATAGCAGATGATCCAGTGGCCCCTGGAACAGCTGGAAAAGGGTGTGACCAGCGCAGTGTCACATCTGGCCAGTGGAGATTCCACAGCACCCACGGGAAATTCCTGTGGGAAGAGCCTGGGGAGGATTTGTGCCGGATCCACCTCTTTTCTTTTTATTTATTTCCCCCTTGCAAGCCCAGCTGATTTTCCGTTTTCCATTTCAGGAAAGTTTTTGGAGCTCATTCCCTTTAACTTTTTGCTCCCTGAGGGTTGACAGCAGAGCGATTTTTTTTCCTTGCTGCTCCAGGAAAACCGGTGTGAAATCCGGGTTTTTTTGGTTTTGATGGAATGCTCTGCCAGTGGAACACCACGAGCCCTGAGTCAGATCTATATTTCAGCTTTTCTGGTGAGTTCATGCTCCCAGCTGCTGTTTGGGCTGTAAATAGCCTTGTTTGGGAGTGATGATGCCTCTTATTCCTCATCCATTCCGTCCCCCTGGGTGAGGATCCATGTGTGACTCTGGAAAAATTTCAGTGGGGAAAAATGAGGTAAATGACATATAAACAGCCCAAAAAATTATGAAAAAAAAAAAAAAAAGTGATTTCAAGCCTTTCTTTTGGGAACTGGCTTTGCTTTCCCTTGCTTCAGCAGAGGGTTGGAAAAATGTTCCCAGGTTTTTCTATCCCACTTCAGGGATCCCATGGAATGTGGGTCATGTTTAAAAGTTTGAGAGGGGGTAATTTGAAACCAAAGAAACAAAAATCTGGGAGATGAGTAAAAATGCCCTCACCTCCTTCAGCAGGCCAATGCTCCCCAAAAGCCATTTTAATTTGAGTTTTCAGGAAAAAATTCTTCCCTGTGAGGGTGGTGAGGCCCTGGAATAGAATTCCCAGAGCAGCTGTGGCTGCCCCTGGATCCCTGGAAGTGTCCAAGGCCAGGTTGGATGGGATTTGGAGCACCCTGGGACAGTGGGAAGTAGAATTTTGGGTTTGAGGTTTTTTTCAGTTTTCCTGGCCTTTCCCCCCCTGCCCACAATTTTCCCACCCTTTTTCCCCCTGTTTCCTGCTCTTTTATTGCAGGAATTTCATTTTCCCACCCTTCCACCCTCTTTTATTGCAGGAATTTTATTTTCCCACCCTTCCACCCCTTTTTCCCCTTTCCCCAACCTTTTCTCCCCTTTTCCCACCTTCCCCCCTTCCTCTGCCTTTTCCCCCCTTTTCCCTGCCTATTTTCCCTTTTGTTCCCTGCCTTTCCCCCTGTTTTCCTCTCCATTTTCCTGCCTTCTCACCTTTTTTCCTTTCCCACCTATTTTCCCTTTCCCATCTTTTTCTCCTCCTTCCCACCTTTTTTCCTCTTCCCGCCTTTTTTCCTCTTCCCACCTTTTCTCCTTTCCCGCCTTTTTCCCTTTCCCGCCTTTTCTCCTTTCCCGCCTTTTTTTCTTTCCCGCCATTTTTCCTTTCCTGCCTTTTTTTTTTTTTCCTTTCCCGCCTTTCCCCCACCGCCTGGGCACTTCCTGCTGCTGCTGTAAATGAAGGCAGAATTTGAGCTCCATTCTCCAACCAGACTTTCCTAGGAATTTTTGGGCTCTGTGGGGAATCTTGGAAGTTGTCCCAGCCTAAAGATCCACGGGATGATCCCATCCCAACAAATCTGGAGACCCAAGAACTGCACCGGTGGTTTTATGGCACAAAAGATGCCAAAATTGTGTGAGGTTGGGAAATTATATTTTTCAAGATATTCCTAAATCCATAAACTGGTGGAGGTGACAGTCACTGCCATCTTTAGTAGCTTTTCCATGGATGCAGTGTTCCAATTGTCTGGAAAAACCTTCTGTTTTTATTATTTTTTAATTTTTTGTATTTTTTTTTTTAATAGGAAAACAGTCCTGGAAGTGTTAAAAAAATGAGTAAACTTGGGATTTCCAATATGGCTTAATGGCCATAAGGGTGTGTGGGCAAAGCTTGGATTTGATCTTGGGTTCCTTAATGATTCCATTAGAAATGGATTTTGGTTGTGGAAATATTGCAGGGATAAAACAATTAAAAAAAAAAGTATTAATATTGAATGGAATAAATGGTGCTCAGCAGCTGTTTCAGGGGTTTTTTGGCACAAAATTCATGGATATATGGAAATAGATAGGGAATAAATGGAAATATTTATTTAGATACATTTTATGAGGGAATACAGGCTCAGGAAAAAATTCCCTTTTATGTTTAGATGCCTTTGCTGGGTGGTAAAACTTAAACTGTGCTTTAATTAAAGTCCCCCAACAGCACTTGAGTAGGAAATGTGCTTAATAATTTTACCCTCTTTGCTCACATAAGGGTAATTCCATTTTTAAAATGCTAAATCCAAGTTTTCCTAAAATCCTGGAATTGTTGGGGGTTGGAAGAGCTTAAAAATAATTTTATCCCATCCCCTGGCATGGGCAAGGAAATGTTCCCCTATCCCAGGTTGCTCCAAGCCCTTTCATCCCATTTTCCTGGTAAAGACAACATGAAAATGTGAATATTCCTTGAAGGAGTAGCTGTTACTTTACAGGGACAAGGAGCTTTTTGACTGGGAGAAAATAATCCTTAAAATATTTGACAGGCAGATCCCAAAATATTGGGATTAATGGAGGAAAAAGAAATGGCTTTTTTTTTTTTTGCCCAGGCTGTGTTTATTTGTGCCATTCTTGAAATAAATGTGGGTTGAAGCAGGAGCTGTCACATCCAGCCTGCCAAAATCATGGAGCTGATGGATGAGGAGATGGTGTTTGAGCTGGGAATGGTTTATTGGGATTAAACATTCCAAGAAGGAACCGTGAGGCCCGGAAGTTTTCCCGTGTTGATTCCCAAGGGAGGAAGGAGAGCTCCAGAGCCACCTCAGGGATTGTCCTGCTGCTTTTCCATGGCAAATCCCCCAAGACTTCACAGAATCCACAGAATAATCCCTGGGTTGGGAGAGGCCTTCAGGATCACGGAGTCCAACCCAGCCCCAACAGCTCAGCTCACCCTGGCACCCAGTGCCACATCCAGGCTTTGTTAAACACACCCAGGGATGGGGACTGCACCACCTCCCTGGGCAGAACATTCCAGAACTTTGTCACCCTTTCTGTAAAACACTTTTCCCTGATATCCAACCTGAATTTCCTTGGCACTAAAATACTCTCCCACCTTCCCCTCCAGCAGCCACCAACCACTTCCGGCTCTCCCTCTTTCCTCCAGAGCTTCCTTTCCCCCTTCCACCCATCCTGCCAAACATCCCAAGCCCAAAGTGAGCACCAAAAACCCAAATCCAGCAGCGCTGGTGCCCAAATCCTTCAAAACCAACCCCAAATCCTGGCACTTGGTGCCCAAATCCCTCAAAACCAGCCCCAAATCCTGGCACTTGGTGCCCAAATCCCTCAAAACCAGCCCCAAATCCTGGCACTTGGTGCCCAAATCCTTCAAAACCAACCCCAAAATCTTGCAGTGCTGGTGCCCAAATCCTTCAAAACCAACCCCAAATCCTCCAAAACCACCTCCCTGCACAGCCATTCCAGAACTTCATCACCCTTTCTGTAAAAAATTTTTCCCTGCTATCCAACCTGTATTCCCTTGTCACAGCTCGAGGCTGTGTGCTCTGGTTTTGTCAGTTCCTGGAGACAGAGCACAGGCCCAGCTGAGCACAGGCCCCTTTCAGGAGCTGTGCAGTGATGGGGGCACCCCTGAGCCTCCTTTTCTCCAGGCCGAGCACCCCCAGCTCCCTCAGGGGCTCCTCGCAGGGTTTGTGTTCCCTCTCCAGCCTCGCTGTCCCCTCTGGACGTGCTCAGTGTCCCAAGGTCCTTCCCAAGCTGAGGGGCCAGGGCTGGGCACAGCACTCAGGGTTTGGCCTCACCAGTGCCAGGGACAGAATGACCTCCCTGTCCTGCTGGCCACACCATTCCTGATCCAGGACAGGAGCCATTGGCCTTCCTGGCCACCAGGGCACTCTGCTGGCTCATGGTCAGCCTCTGCTGACCAGCACCCCCAGGTCCCTTGGTGCCTGGGCACTGTCCAGCCACTGTGTCCCCAGCAGGGGTTATTGTGGCCAAAATTCAGGACTTGGCACTTGGGCTTATTAAACTTCATCCAAATAGACTCTGCCCATCCATCCAACTGTTCCAGGTCTCCCTGCAGAACCCTCCTACCTTCCAAAAATGGACACAGCTCCCAGCTCAGTGCTGTCTGCAGATTTACTGAAGAAAGACTCAATCCCCTCATCCAAGCGTCTTGGTTTGAACAGCCAGGTGTCTGCTGAGGAAGGCAGGAGCCTCCCTTGAAATGAAAAATGTAAACTCTGAATTAAAACTCTGAATTATTATAAGTTTTAAATTAAGGGGCTCTCAGGCAAAGATATGGGAGCAAGAATGACAGTTCTTTATTAGGGAAAATTAAAAATACAAATGCAATAATACAAAACCAGAAAACAAACCCCATCCAGAGCCAGACCATGCCCTGTCCCCTGTGTGCCAGGGGGTGTCCCAGCCCCATCCAGGGGGGCTCAGCCCTCCTGCAGAATAGGAATAACAGATCTTTATTGGGAAAATTAAAAATACAAATGCAGTAGTACAAAAAAAGAAAACAAACCCCATCCAGAGCCAGACCATGCCCTGCCCCCTGTGTGTCAGGGGGTGTCCCAGCCCCATCCAGGGGGGCTCAGCCCTCCTGCAGAATAGGAAAACCAGTTCTTTATTAGGGAAATTAAAAACACAAATGCAATAATACAAACAACAACAACAAACCACAGCCAGAGTGATCACAGTCCCTGTCCCCTGTGTGCCAGGGGTGTCCCAGCCCCATCCAGGGGGGCTCAGCCCTCCTGCAGTGCCAGCTGTGGCTCTGCTGCAGCACGGATCCTGCACAAGGGGGGAGTTTTCCTCTGCAGCTCCAGGGCTGCTGCAGATGGGCCTGGGCTCCCTCTGGCCATGCAGGGCAGCAGAAAGCTGCTCCTCTGGCAATGCAGGGGGCAAAGGCTGCTGTGCTGGGCCAGGCTCAGATTGGATCCAGGTAGGAATGCTTGGCTCCTCCCCTGGGCGGAGCATCTCCCCATGGGATGCTGGGATTGGATCAGCCCTGCAGGGACACTCAGTGGCCATGGACAGCAGAGATCTCCTGGAGGGAGGGTTGGCTGGGGCAGAGATAAAGGAAAAACTGCCCATGGACAGCAGAGAGCTGCCCAGCTCTGACAGATGGACATGGAATGCACACCTCCAGCCACATCTTTCGCTATAAGACACCAAAAAAATATTGGCCAGAGCTGTTCAATATTGGCACCACTGGTGACGTCGCCAGCTGGATGCTGCACTGCTCACCACCCCTCTCAGGGCCTGGCCGCTGAAATCCTTGGAGGTAACAATGGGACTGGAAATGCTTTTCCATCCTACGTCTCTAGGAGCGCGAAGAAAACAGAATGTTGAGATGCAATTTCCCTCCTCTGCTCCTCATTTTCCTGGATCACTTTTATGACCCAAGCATCACCTCGAGGGGATGCGGCTTTCCCTGCAGATTTGAGTCTGCTGGAATTTGGGAATATAATCACCTGGAAATTCCTAAGGAGGCAGCTGAAGGATTTCTCTGTGTAGATCCTTCAGAATCATCTGGGCAGGGTATTTTTCTCAGGTTTTCCCTGCTGGAATCACCATTTTAAGCATTCAGCTTCCAGCTCCAAAATATTTATGGGATCTCATATTGAGGGAGCTGCGTTTGGGATAATGGGATGGAGGACATTTTATCTCTTCCTGGAAGAGATTTGAGAGGAATAATAAATAACAATTGGATATCAAATGCCAGAATCAGCTGGAAAAGGTTGTAAATGCTGCAGTGCAAGGGACAATTTTATTGGGACATTTCCAGGTCAGGCTTGGATAAAGATTGAGAATTAATGGTAATAATAATTGAAAAGGCAACTTTAAAAGTAAATTTGAAGAGGTTTGAGCCCACAGTCCTGACTGGGAGCATTTAATGCTCGCACCATCCGGATGGAATGATAAAATCTGCTGTGGTGATACCAAATTTATCCTCCTTAATGGACCCCAAAATCCCTTGGGTTAAATTTTCCATCCCACTCTTTACTCCTGACTGGGGTTAATGAGAATAAACCTCACAAAAATGAAGGGTTTTTTTGCTGTCACCCTTCCAGGCATAAATGTGTGGATTTCAGCAGCTGGAATTGTTATTCTGGTCAACCATTGAAATTTTTTTCTCTGAAATTGTAGGAAAAAAAAATCCTACAACTGATAATGAGTGAACTTCTGGGTGGCAGAGGAAAAATCAGCATTTGTGGGTGCAGCTTCAGTTTTCACAGAGAGAGTGTGGCCCAGTGATTATGAAAATTCAGCATGAGAATTGGGGGAGTTCAGGAGAAAACAGCTGGAAAACCTTTTGGGAATGTGCCAGGCAGAAGCACAGGGTGTATTTGAGTTCTTCACTAATTGATGATTGAAATGGTTTGTTAGAATTTTACATTTTGATCACTTCTGGCTTGGCAAATGTACAGCAAAATGAGAACAATTCTGAAGGAAAATATCTTAAACCAGGGATATTCATGAAAAACCCATCTGTGGTTACAAACAGCCCCAGGTGCAGGGATCAGAGGCTGGTTTAAATCAGTTCTTCCACATTTCCTCTTCCTGATTTATCTGTGGAACTGTCCCATATTTAATTCCACCCCCAAATCATGGATTAATTTGGTTATAAACACATTTTGGAGTGAGGGAATGCTGAGACAGAGCTTTCCCAAGGGTCTCAGCCAAATTAGTGAGACACAAATTTCTGCCCTGGTAAGAGCTGCCTGAAATTCCTCAGTTTCTCTGGAGCATCTTCCCAGGAATTCCCACCTGATTTTCCATCTTCTCTGCTGTGTTGTTCCCTCTGGATTTGCAGGATTTTCCCACATTTAGGCTTTGGCTCAGAGCAGACATGGAAAATCCTGGATTGTAAAGGTTATTTCAGTAATATTTTCAATACTCTCAACGTGTGTCTTTGCCAGATCAGGACCTCCAGCACAGAATCATCAGGAAAGAGGGAAGGGGTGGAATTAAGTGGTTGGAAAAAAGGTTCGGGTTAAAGAGAAGTGCCTTGTAACACATTCCAGTGACCACAGGGAGCAGAGCTGGCTGTTTTAATTTAATGTAAAAAAAAAAAGATGGAACATGTTGAGATCAGTTTTAGGACTGAGTTAATGTAAGTTTTTTTAATGAGTTGGAAAAAATGACATAGATTTCACATAATCCTTCACTGCAGCAGAGACAGGGCTTTGTTTCAGGCAGATTAATAAATTTTAACAATAAAACTTAAAAGTGGTCAAAGAACAAATTCTTACCCATGGTGTTTGAGCAGGAGAAGATGTTCAGGTGAGGTGGAAGTGGCAGCAGCTCCACCCTGGGAGCCACAGGAGGAGGAAAATTCCTTGGATGGGAGAAAATAGGGGGAAAAATAGCCCCAAACAGGCTGGAATTGATCTTCATTTTCTCCATCTGAAGGATGCAGTTTAAGGACTAAATTATCTCTGGATGTGTCCAAGGCAAACTTGGGATAGTGGAAGGTGCCAATGGCAGGGGTGGAATGGGATGAGCTTTGATCCCTTCCAAACCAAACCATTCTGGGATTCTAAAACTGGAATTTAGGGTGACTTTTGTCACCTCTGTCACATTAAGAGGAGTTAAATCCTCCCCCTTTCCCTGTTCCTTTTGTCTGAAAGTGTTGAGGAAACTTTTGCTGAAGTGTTTTAGCAAATTCATGCTCGATTCTTCAAGAGCTTCCAACTGCATCTTCTGTCAAATTCTCTGTTCTCCAAAAATGATTTTCCTACTTGGAGTCAGAAAATGAGCAATAATTTAATTTTGGAGAAGCAGCCAGCAGAGAGAAATTATGATCTGATTAATTGAAGCTATTCAGTGCTGTGAGAAGTCTTTTCCCCAAACTGAATGCAAATCCTTGGTGAGGCAGAGTTAAAATGCTTGAAATTGGAAAATAGGAGTGAGTGCAACAAAACAATGACACGGTTATGGACTGAGACTCCTCCCTGGATAAATCACCGGATTTAAAACAAAGGAGGGCAGGAATTACAGGTCTGGCTCCTCACCTCGTCTCTTGTCTTGTGAAAAATGTTGATCTGTGCCACCTGAGAAGGTGGAGAAAGAGAGAAACTGGGGGATTTAGGGGAAAGCTTGGAAGGGAAAGTGTGGGAATGTTCTGGATTGTGAGGCAAGATGAATTGTATTGCCATCTTATGGCAGTTGTCTTTTGTCAAGTGGGCAGTTTTTCTTATCTCTCTCTGAGTGATCACAATCACTCTTCCCTCTGGGGACACACCTGCTGATAACAGCCATTGAATGTCCCTGCATGGCTGATAAGAACTACAGCATCCCATTGGCAGATGTGAGCCCAGAGGGAGGAGCCAAGCATTCCTGCCTGGATATAATCTGGAGATTCTGGAACACCAGCCAAGCATTCCTGCCTGGATATAATCTGGGGATTCTGGAACACCAGCCAAGCATTCCTACCTGGATATAATCTGGAGATTCTGGAACACCAGCCAAGCATTCCTGCCTGGATATAATCTGGAGATTCTGGAACACCAGCCAAGCATTCCTGCCTGGATATAATCTGGGATTCTGGAAGCACCAGCCAAGCCAAACATTCCTGCCTGGATATAATCTGGAGATTCTGGAACACCAGCCAAGCATTCCTGCCTGGATATAATCTGGAGATTCTGGAACACCAGCCAAGCATTCCTCCTGGATATAATCTGGAGATTCTGGAACACCAGCACGGCTTCTCCATGGATTCCCCAAGGAACAGCACTGCTCTCTTCCCCGGATCTCAGAGGCAGAGACTGCACCCTTCTCCAGGATCCTGCTCCAGCAGAACCAGCCCTGACACTGCAGGAGGGCTGAGCCACAATTCCAATGGCACTGCTGCCAACAGCCTGACCCACAGCGTGTCAGGTTGGGTTCTGACTCTGGCAGTGTTGGTTTGGTTACTGCATTGTTTATTTTATCCTTTTATCTTCTTTCCCTATTAAAGAACTGTTATTTCCTGTTCCCCTATTTTTTGCCTGAGAGCCCCTCAATTTAAAATTTATAGCAATTGGGAGGGGTGGGGAGGGTTCACATTCTCCATTTCAGGGGAGGCTCCTGCCTTCCTTAGCAGGCACCTGGCTTTCCAAACCCAGACAGGGAAATTCTCCACCTTTATATTAGGATCACATTTGTGTTGTTTTGGAGGTCTGGGGTTGAAAGAGAAGGTGCCAATTTGGGAGTCCTTTTCTTTAGAGGATTCTTTTATTTCTGTATTCTTTGGTGGACAAATTATTTATGGAAGAAATCAAAACAGCTAAAAATGTCCTTTCAATCCCTCTATTTGCCAGGACATGTGGGATCAGGGCCTGGAATGATCCCACTGCAAAGCCATGATACCAGGAAGGAAAAAAGGTGGGGAGGGACTGGGGACAAGGGATGGAGGGACAGGAGCCAGGGAATGGCTCCCAGTGCCAGAGGGCAGGGATGGGTGGGAGATTGGGAATTGGGAATTCCTGGCTGGGAGGGTGGGGATGGAATTCCCAGATTGGCTGTGGCTGCCCCTGGATCCCTGAAGGGTCCAAGGCCAGGCTGGAGCAGCCTGGGACAGTGGGAGGTGTCCCTGGGTGGGACTGGCTGACTTCAAGGTCCTTCCAACCCAAACCATTCCATGATTTGTGTAAAGACTCTGCCAACAATTATCCTTAAAGAAATGGGGCAGGATTTTCCCACCCGTTTTTGACCCCAGGACAAATGAAAGATCCTGATGAGCCTGATCTTGTTTTTGGTGACCTTTTCTTTCAAGCATCTCAGGAGGTGGGGGGCATTTCCTGGGATTTTTATCCCAAACCCTGCGGACAGTGAAATTATGGGTTATTTTTTTCCCCAACCCTTTGAGTCCTGCAGTTTGTGCTTTTCCTCCTTTGGTGAGAAATTAGGATATTGCAGAAGCACAATTAATTTGAGTAGGTGCCCGCTGGGCCCTTCTGTGATTTCAGGGAGTGTTCAAAGAACTTTCTCAGCTCTTCCTAAAGACATTTGGAAGTGAAAAATTCCAGGTAAGAAAGAAACTTTAGAAAAGATGATTCCCTTTTGTAGGCGATTTACAAGACCGTATTTTTCCATAAAATTACTTGTGGATCCAAAGTTGTGCTGTCTGCTCCATGATTCCTGCACTTCCCATGAAAATTTGGCCTCACAAATATCTCAGGAGACATGGAAATGTCCCTGAAGCCTTTGGGTACAGGCAGAGACCTGATTCCCTTGGCTTTGGAGGGTTATGATTTAAAGAACTTTTTTAGACCAGGAACATGTGGATATGGAGAGGGGAAAAGGAGGTGCTGTGGATTTATAACCCCCTGGAGGCAGTGGCAATGCAGAGCGGGATATCAGAGGCTGGCTTTGGTTAAATATATATAAAAATAAAGAAATAGGTAAATAAGTAATTGAAAATAAAATTAAAGATAAAATTAAAGATATACAATATACAATATACAATATACAATATACAATATACAATATACAATATACAATATACAATATACAATAATAGATAATTAATATTTATGGAATTCAATATAAAATTAAATATATATTATATGCAAAGTTTTTGTCCCATTTGTTTTGATGCCAGAATCGCTCTGCACTTTAAATATACAAGCTTTTTTCCTTGTTAATGGATGTTTGAGGTTATTTGGGCTGTGTTTTGTAATGAAAAACAACAGAAAGGTTTAGAGTTAAAAATGAGGTGAAGGTGAAGCTTGGCAGAACTCACGTGAGGCACAGAATCAGGTGTTCAATTAAAATAGAATTATTTTGAGCTGAGACTCACTTGAGTTGTTGAGATGCCCTTTAATGGTCCCTCCTTCCTGCACGCTGAGTGGAAGCAGAGGTGATGTCCTGCTCCTCAAGGATATTCAAAACCTTTCGTGGCTTTCTGAAGTTCAAGGAGCTCTCCAGAGGAGCTCCTTGTCCTTGACCTGAGCTGTCTGCAGGGATGCTGCTGCTGCTGCTCAGCTCTGGAGCCTCTGCCCGCTCTGATGCCTCAGAGTTTGGCTTTTGTGTTTTTCACATTCTGTGTTGTTTTGGTGTGGAGTTCTGAGCTTCATATGAGGGGATGGTGAGCTGTTCTCACAGAGTGGGGCGTGTGAAAAATGTGTATTTTATGATTGGCTTTTCGCAAATATTCAAATGAATATTGTATGTGTTGTGTTAGAAAGAGATTCTCTTAAGTAGTGTGTTAAATACAGTTTTAGGTTATAACAAAATGTTAAAATAGAAACGATGCTATGTAGGATACTTTTTTTAAAGAAAGGACTCGCACTGAGACAGCAGCCACAGGACACCTGAATCTGTCAGAGAAAGAGAATTTATTGCTCCATTATCAGGAAGAACGAACTTTTTCCTGCTTCCTCAGCCCTGGAGACGCCGTCAGGATCCAGAGGAAGAAGCTGACACTGCCCAACCAGAATCCTGTGTTTGAATGGAATTTATGCATCGTGGATGAGCTGTATGAATATGCAACAGGCTGTTGCTTTTAAGGGTTAATCCTCTGTTAACGTGGGGCCTTTTCCAGGCTTATTTTGCCCAGAAAATGTACCTGGACTGTCCATAACTCTTTGTCTCTATTGTCTCATATTGTCCTAATCCAAATTATTATTACTCTAAATATATTACTATTTTTATAACCATTTTATTACTAGTAAATTTTAAAATTTTACAAAACAAGTGACTGGCGTTTTTCACAGGGAGACAAAACAATTCCATGATCCCACATTGTAATTCTCTTGGAATCAGATCCTGGTGGTAGAGCTGATACCTTGACCATGGATAAGGAATTATCCAAAGCAAGATGTGGGATGGTTTCCCTCCAGGAATCTGTATCAAAAACTCAGGGAAATTTTTTTTTTGTTTTGTTTTTGTTTTTTTTTTTTTTTTTCTAAATCTAGGCACAGATTTTCCCCAAAATTTGGGGGTAACTCAGCCCTTTTGATGGCTAGTGAATCCCAGAGGAGGCCAAATCCAGCTCCTGGAGGAAATCTATTGTGGGAAAATGTCACTGTCATATTTTCTGGAAAAATCCCTTCACCAGGATTTCATCTCCTGGGAAGCTGAGAAGCCTCAGAGAAAAATGAAAACAATAATTATCTGATTGCTTCTCCTGTGTTTTGCTGCTTTGGAATGTGGATTGGACATTGTTTACCAACTGGTCATTGTTTGATTGGTTTCATGTGAATTGTTTTTACTTAATGATCAATCACAGCCAGCTGTGTCGGGACTCTGGAAGAGGTAATGAATTTTTAATTAGTATCTTGTTAAACCTTCTGTAAATATCTTTTCTCTATTCTTTAGTATAGTTTTAGTAAAGCGTTCTTTACTGTATATAATATAAATACAATAAAATAATAAAGTAACCTTTTAAGAACATGGAGTCAGATTCATCATTCCTCCCCACGAAGTGGGACCCCAAAAGTACCACAGGAAAAGGCTTTTTCCCACCATCCCTTTGGATAATGGCTCATCACGCTCTGTTTCAGCAGTTGATCCAAGGCCACGTTTGTGCCAACAGCCCCAGCCCCAGGTTTGATTTGTTTAACATAAAATTTAGGGCTGCAGGGGCCTCCACAATGAATTTCATTAAAGAGAAAAATTCTATAATGTAGCATTTTATGATTAATTAACCGGGCATAAAAATGGTAATTATAATTATGCTCCTAATTCCACTCTTGTGTCATTATCATCACAATTGATCAAAATGTTTTACCCCACAAGCATTTTAAAAGGAGAAAGAAAAACCCTTTTAAAGGCCAAACCAAATCTCCAGATCTGAGGGCTTTTAATGGAGAAGCCTTTGGGGTTTTAAGGACCTCAAAGCTCATCCCATTCCACACCTTTCCCAAGCTGTCCTTTTTTGGGGAATCTGACAGGATCAGGTAGGAGGTTCAGAATCACTTTAGGGTTTCCTCTTGGCATCAGGAAATTCCATTTTTCCCCCTTCAGAATTTTCGGGCAGAAGAGATAAATTTAAACGATGAACAGATTTTGAGCTGGAAATGCGGGTGGTGTCCTTGGAAAGTTTGGGAATGTCAAGGCTTATGGGGGTGACCACAAAGCATTCCTGTGGAGAAAGTGGGAATGGCTGAAGGAAGAGCTCTGGATGTCAAACAGGGCTTGAAGAGGACCAGTTTGGATGGAAGAGAGCTGGGAATATCTGTGGAGCTTTGAAGGACCAGCAGCTGCTGGTCCCTGTCAGAGAGGGAAAAAATCCTATGGATACAAATCCAGGGAATTCTCAGCTGCCTTGGAGCCACCACCCACAATTATTACTTCTGAAAAAAAAAAAATCTGAGTTCTGGGTTAAAATCTTGTAGCAAATTATTTATGGAATTCCATTGGAGGTGAGGCTCTGATTTGAGGTTGGAAAAGCCAAGGGAAATGCTGAGTTTGGGTTGTGGAGCCCAGCGCTGAAATTCCAATGTTTTCCAATGCATCCAAGAAGTTGGTCGTGGAGAAGGATCCTGGCACCTCCTGGTCTGCAGCCAGGGTGGGATCAGCCTGGATTCTCAGCCTAGAAATTCCTTTTTCTGGGAGTGCAGAGACATTGGAAGAGGTTGCCCTGGGAGATGGTGGAATCCCATCCCTGGCAGTGTCCAAGGCCAGGCTGGACAGGGCTTGGAGCACCCTGGGACACTGGAAGGTGTCCCTGCCCATGCCAAGGGGGTTGAGATGATCTTGAAGACCTCTCCCACCCCAGACCCTTCCGGGATTCCATGGATCCATCTCTGTGTGGTGGGAATGGGCACAGGCAGCTCCAACAGGACCATTCCCATAAAACCCAGAGGTGGGACCTGGGGCTGGCTTGGCAAGGTCCTGGCAGAGCCCAGCTTATTAAATTCCAGTTTTACTGGACAGGAGGACGTTCAGGTGGCAGTGGATACACCCTTCACTTGCTGGGATGCTCTGGAAAATGTCTTGGATGCAGCCCTGGATGGGGATGTCAGGGAAATCCAGTCCTGCCCCTGTGTGCTGGAATATTTGCTTGGATTTCTGGAATTCCTGGCTTTTAAAAGGGAATATTTCCAAAAATCAGGAGAATTATGAGTTATAAGGAATCCTGCTCTCCAGGGTCGGGGTGTCCACGTCTTATTCAGGGAGTAGGTACCACCAGAGAAAATCTTGGAATATTTCTGTGGGAAGGGACCCCCAAGGATCATCCAGTGCAATTCCTGGCCCTGCACAGACACCCCAACAATCCCACCCTGGGCATCCCTGGGAGCATTTTCCAAGCACTCCTGGAGCTCTGGTAGCCTTGGGAATATCTCCTGGAGCACCCTGTCCATGAGGAACGGCCGCCTGTGGATGGAATCACAGCCCCATCCATCCTCAGTGCTCTCCTGGGAAGCGGGAGAAGGATCTGTGACTGAGATTCTCCTTCACAAATATTTCTAACAAGCCCACAACTCCTTTTTGATGAACCGCTTTGGGTTTCATTTTCAGCAGCTCTGCTGGGAAAGCTCCCTCCCCTCCCTCCCTGCTCCGTGTTTTCCCTGTCACTCCTGGCAGAAAGTCAATAAACTTCCAATAAGAGAAACCTCAGAAGAGTTTCCCCGGACTTTATTAGGTTGACAACATGAAAAAATGTGTTGCAGGTTGTATTTAAAGCTCGCTGCATCCAGGTAGGAAACAAACTCATGGATATTCCCAGGGGAGGGATTAAACCTGGACACTGGGAGTGTTCAGAGGTGCTCTGGGCCATCCTCCTGCTCCAAGCCAGGCTTGGATCCCTCCCAGGAAGAGCTTCCTTGATGAAATCTTGGAAAAGCAGAATTTGGAGACTCCCCTCAGTTCAGGCCTGGAACAGAGCGGGATAAAAGGGAAACAAAACCTTCTGGTGACCCCGATCCTGCCTGGATACCTGTGGGAGAAACACAAACATTAAAATTGCAACTAATTCTTCAGGGAATCCCATAAAACCTGTGGAGACTTCAAGACCAGGTTGGATGGGGCTTGGAGAAACCTAGGATAGTGGGAGGTGTCCCTGCCCATGGAAAAGGTGTGGAATGACATGGGCTTTAAGGTCCCTTCCACACCAAACCAGTCTGGGATTCTAATGGCAGCCAGAGAAATGAAAATTTATTAAAATTCCTAAATTCAAGTGAGAGAGGATGAGTTATTACGGATTATATGAATTATTATGAAAACTATTATGAAAATTATTATGCTAATTATTATGAAAAGGGATGGGTTTGCTTTTGGGGTGGTGTGAAGCAGAACCTCAGAGCACCTCATGGTCCTTTCTGATCTCCAGCACTGATGGGTGCCTGGTGCTTCAAGGTTGTTTCTGTTAGAGGCAAGAAGTTGTGTTTTTCTCTATTTCTGGAGCTCTGTGCCAGTATTTCAGCAGTTAATGGGCACCAGGGTGGTGCTGCAGGAGGGGAGTGCTTGAACCCATGGGCAGAACCCAGGGATTTTCTGGAAAACCAAAGCACAATTCCTGCAGCCTTTGCAGAATATTGTCAGAGGGAATATTCCCAGCACTGGTGCTTGGAAATCATCAAATCCTAAGGAACCCTAAATCCCATCCAGTGCCACCCCTGCCATGGGCAGGGATACTTCCCACTGTCCCAGGGTGCTCCAACCTGGCCCTGGACACTTCCAGGGATTGGGATTCCACAGCTCTGGGCACTCTGGGCCGGGTTTTGGATGCTGATCCTTCATCTGGGCAGCCCATGTGGGTTAGAGCATCCCAGGAACCCCACAGGGGTGTTCAGGAAAGTGTTCACATATTTTAAATTTGTCTAAATTCGACACATTTTAAAGATATTTAAATGCACTAAAAGAAAATAATTTTTTAAAACCTTAATTCCCCTCCAAGCAGCAAAATGCTTTAAATATCCTTATTCTCACCAAAACCCTCGGTAGGTTTTTAACCTTTCCCAGATTTATTTTAGCACGGAAAAAAAAATAAAAATGACTTCAGTGTAGAAATCTTTGCTTTCACAAGGAAATTCATCTCCTGAGCGGGGAAGCCTGACTGAGAATCCTTTTGTGTGAAGCCCAGGACTTTCTGATACTCCTGGTGTTGGTGACTTGGCAACTCTTAAATCATGAAAGATTTACACGAGGGCTGCGGAGCCGCCGATGTTTTCTGACATGTTCATTCACACCAAATCAGACTCTGCCTTTTTGGAGTTGCCTCTCCAGACAGTTATGCAAATGCAGAAAGACAGGGATGGATTTAAAATGATTTTTCAGGGCTGGAGGATTAGCAGGAAGTGACAGACTGCCGTGGAAAACTGCTCCGGTGGAATTCCAGCCCGGGGAGGGGTGGGATGGGCAGCAGAGAGTGGAGGAAGGAACAGATTAAAGGGTTTAGTTTTATCTTCACTGCTGAAATGTTGATGTGCTTGGGGTGCTGGGTCTGCTTTGCTGGGTGGCTGTGACAAAATTAGAATTTAAAGGGATTTTATAGGAATTTAGTGCAGGGTTTGGCTGTTCCCAGTGGATAACTCCTCATCCTGAGACAGGAAACTTTTCCGTTGGTTTTGTGCAGGGAGTGGGCCCTGTAATGTCTCTAAAGTGATAATTATCTTAATTATCGCTTTTTATTTTTTCTCTAATAAAGAACTGTTGTTCCTATTCCCATATCTTCACCTGAGAGCCCCTTAATTTCAAAATTGTAACAATTCCTGAGGGAGGCGGGTTTACATTTTCCATTTCAGGGGAGGCTCCTGCCCTCCTTAGCACACACGTGGGTTTTCGGACCCACACAACCCCAAATCCTGGCTGTGGAGCTCTGGAGAGCTGTGATTGCTCGAGCTGATCCTGCAGCACTTGGGAATCCTTTCCACATCAGTGGTGATTAAACCAACCCTTCCCAGGAGCTGCTGAGGTGGAAAACGCTGCGATTGCTGAGCTGATATCCTGGGATTGCTCCTGAAAATCAAACGGGGCCGTTTTCCTCGGGCTGATTAGAGCAGATGTGCAGGACATGTTTAATAAACTGCGCAACAATCGGGATGATTCCACCGGAAACCTGTGGAGAATGGAATAAGAGCTGGAAACCCCAGGGAATGGAGGCTTGGGAAGGGGTGTGTTGTGTCAGGGGAATTGATTCCTCCTGTCCCGCTCCTGCAGATGAAACCTGGCGGATCCCAGTGGCCTCCAGAAGAATAAACCCAAATGCAGTGTTTGGACACTGCAAATTCCCTGGATTTGTGCAGGGATGGAAATGGTGCAGGTGGGATGAGGGGTGTGGGGGTGCCGGGGGCACTGGCGTGGTCAGAGGAGGTGCTCAGCATGATCAGGTGGATGGAAAAACCTTCTTAATTAATGCATTGGTGCTAATTAAAGCCATCACTGCATCTACTGCAGATTAAATCAGTCGGGTTGGGTGTAAGAATGGATGGGGAAAGGTTCTGCTGTGGGGCAGGAGGGCTTTGCTCCTCTCCCCCAAACTGGTCCAGCTCCCGTTTAACCCTTCCAGACTGGTTCCAAACACTCCCATCGATGCTGGATGGGCCTTTGTCCATTATTAAACTTTGATTTTCCAAAGGGAAGCGTCCCAAGCATAGCAGGAATTCCAAGAAATGCTGCCACAAAGCCAACAGCAGGAGTGGCCAACTCAGACACATCAGGGCGGGAGGGGGATTAAAGAAATTAAATCCATGGAAGCTCATTAGGAGGGACAATTAGTGAGGAGCAGGATCCTGATCTAATGCTCTCCAAATAAAAACGAGCGCTGACATTAGGGTGACTGGAGCAGAGGCTGTGGGTCAGGCCCTGAATAATTCATTTATTCCGGAGTTTGCATGCAGAAATCAGGTGGGTGGAGGACATTAAAAACCTTTGAACTAGAAAAGTTTGGCTTTTCCCAGCGCAGGAAAATCCCACTTTCCTGTGATCTGTCTGAGCCTCCCAGGCTGGTGCAAGTTTCTTCCCTTCGCAACCTCCCTGAGGATTTGTTCTCTTTTCCCTGGGTTATCTTCAGATCTTATCAAGACTGAATGTTTAAATCACCACAACACTTAAAATATAGAGAAACTCTTGTTTAGCACCAGTGGCCAGCCAGGATTTTCCTGGAGAATCCCTGCTGAGGTCTGGGAAGCAGCAGGAGGCTGGGCTGAGTTCAAGGAGCTTCCAATTCCCTGTCCCTGAGGCTGCATTTCATTTCTGGCCTTCAAAAAGAGGCAGAGCACCACAAACTCCTGGTTTTGGATAAAAAACCAGCATTAGGCTCTGAGTTTTTCCAGGTATTTTTGTGTTATCCGTGCAGGAGGAGTTGCAGGCTGTTCCAGAGGAGGTGAGATGCGTTCTGTGCTTTTCCAGAACTGTTATTCCCAGGATTTCTGCTTTTTTTGCTAAAAAAACTTCCAAATTTTTTTCTTTCCCTATTATTTTTTCCTGCCTGAATGCCACTTCCCACTCTTCCTTTCCGAACAAGGATCCTGCCAGGCATCTTTTTGTCTCACTTTTTCTGTTTTCCCACTGACTTTGCGATATAAAACTGACTTTTCAAAATACAAAATACAAGCAGGAGTTCAGCCACATCCCTTAAGAAAATTCCTACTCTTTCCTAAAGTCCCCTTCAGAAAATCCCCCACTCTTTCCTGAAGTCCTCAGTGATCCAAAGCAGAGTCCAGGGTACAAGAGAGAAAGATGAGGAACCTCAAAAATATTGTTCCCAGGCTCCAGGAATTTGCTAATTGGGCATTTCCATTTCCTGACCAAAGATTGGTGTCTACGTAAATTTTTTTAGCAGGAATTTTTCATCTTTCCTGCAGGGAATGAGGAGTTGCCAAAGATTTGGTTCCCCTGCTCAGGAGAGGATCCCACTTCCGAAACGATCCCAAATTCATTTCCCAGGAAATAAAAGACCACAAAGCCCCCATGGATGCATTTGCCATGCTCTGAGCTTCCTGCCTGGTTCCCCGTTCAGCCCCACTGAGGCAATTCCCAAGGATCTGAAGGATCTGAGAGACACTTTGGGAATTCTATGGGTTGTTTTAACGACCAAAGTATTTGTCTGCGTTATTTCTCATGTAGAAGAGAAAATGATGCATAAAACCAACTTGATTTTACTTCACGATCTGTTTGATTCCCAGATGTTATCTGTGTTGAGTTGCCCTTCTGGGAATTCCTGGAGTTAAAACACAAATTATTTCTTAGGAAGTCAAGAAGAGTTTCAGGGTTTTTTGGCAGAGGTGCTCACACCCCTCTCACTTGCTGGATTTTGCAGGAAATTTTGATTTTTCGTAGAGTAATGATGATTTAAAGGTGGATGGGACTTGGAGCAACCTGGGGTAGTGAAGGTGCCCATGGGTTGGAATCAGGGCTTTGAGGAGCTTCCAATCCATTCTTGGATTCTGGAATTCAATAAAGCTTGGGAAGGGACACCTTCCTGAATGTGAAATAAGTGGGAGAATGAATTCAAATTGGGAATTGACAGCTGGGGACCAAATTCCTATATGAAACTGGGAAGTTCAGGAGTTGCCTCCTTGTAGGGCTGTCCCAAAATCTCTGGGAGAGTCTGTCCAAGATTGGTGCTGAGCCTCCAAACCCCAGTCGGGTCCTATCCATGATCCAAGGACAACTCCCTGAATTATGAGGTGAAAATTAATGGAATTAACAGAATTAAAAGTTGGAGAGCATTCCTCTGAATTTGAGAAGTGCAGGAATTGTCTCCTTCATTATCCCAAATCCTCTGGGAGAGCCTGCTGGTCCTGAGCCCCCAAACCCCAGTCAGGTCCTATCCACGATCCAAGGACAACTCCCTGAATTATGAGGTGAGAATTAACTGAATTATAAATTGGGGACAATTCCTTTGGATTTGGAAAGTTCAGGAGTTCCTCCTTGCAGGGCTGTCCCAAATCCTCTGGCAGGGCCCATCCAAGGCTGGTCCTGATCTTCTTAACCCAAGGCAGGTCCTGACTGAGGGAATATGGAATTCTTCCCACGCCTGTAGAACCCAAGGAAGTCATTTTAGGGCTGTTTTATGGTGACTTTAAGGAACTCCCTGCGTTCCTCACTCTGCACATCACAATTAAAACTTTAATTACCCCCAGTCCAACTCTGCAGGTCTTAAAATTAATAAATGTAAAACATCTCTCTCTTTTTTTTTTAATGGATCCACAGAGCTTGGCCATGGGCAAGTCACTTAACCTCCCTGCCTCGTTTTTGTCATCTATAAAATCCATAAAATCCATAAAATCCGACTAACCATCGCATCTGAGGAATATTGGAGGAATTAATGTGCTCTGAAGGTGAGAAGTGGGCTATGAATAGTGAGCAGAGCAGAGGAGAAAGGAAAAAAAAAAAAAGAAAGAAAACTTTCCCTAAACCAGAAATGGTTTGATCTCTGCTAATGGAAGAGCTGGCATGGTGTTATGGAAATTTAGGATAAGGAAAAGGTTTTTAAGGTGCCATTTATTAATTTTCCTTGAGTTTCTAGTGGTGTTTTGTGCTGCCAGCACCTCTTTGGGAGGGTTGGGTCCTGTGTTTGAAGAGGTTTTTTGGGAAGAGGTTTAGGTTGGATACTGGGAAGAATTTCTTCATGGAGAGGATTGTCCAGACCTGGCATTGGTGGAGTCCCCATCCCTGCAGGGATTTAGAATCCACCTGGATGTGGCACTTGGGGACAGGGGTCAGTGGTGGCCTTGCAGTGCTGGGAGTGGTTGGACTCCAGGATCTTGGAGAGCTTTTCCAACCTCAATAATTCCGTAATTCCTGCAGCTCCCCATCCCTGATTTCCCAGCTGTGTCATTAAACCCTACAGTGCCAAAAATCCAAAGCCATTCCCCCTTTTTGTTGTGTGGTGGTGTCCAGAACCAGGATCCCAGATGTTGAGTCTTTATTTTGAGTTTTCAATTTATTTTAATTTTATTTTTATCTTTATTTTGGTTCTTATTTTGATTGCTGATTTTTATTCTTATTTTTATTATTGATTTTGATTTTAATTTCTGATTTTGAGTCCTGCAAGGTCATTAAATAGACAGGAAACTGATGAAAGTACAAAATTTTGGGAGAGGCTGCCTGGAAGTGTTAAAAAAATGAATGGATGTGTCACTTCAAGATATCTTTTAATGGGCCTGGGGGTGTTTGATCAAAGATTGGATTTGATCTTGGAGATCTCGGAGACGTTTTTGGTTTTGACCTTGGAGATCTTTTCCAACCTTAATGCTTCCATAATTCCATGCTGGAAGAGAAGGATTAAAATTAAAAAAAAAAAAAAAAGCTAAATTATCAGCCTGTTTTCCATTTTCCAGATGTTCTTTGTGAAGAAATAAAGAAATTCCTGTGCCATCAGGTTTCCTGCTCGTGCCATTCCCAGTCATGGGCAGTGTGTTGGGTCTTTGGAGAAGAGAATTTCTGCGTCTTCCTGAGGAATTCTCATGGAAACACGGCGCAGTCAGGGGAAAACATGGATCAAACACCTCTGGAAGAAAGGGAAGAGAGAATTTCCGCGTCTTCATGAGGAATTCTCATGGAAACACAGTCATTGGGAGAACACGGATCAAACACCTCTGGATAAAGGGAAGAGAGAATTTCCGCGTCTTCCTGAGGAATTCTCATGGAAACGCAGTCATTGGGAGAACATGGATCAAACACCTCTGGATAAAGGGAAGAGAGAATTTCCATGTTTCTGAGGAATTCCATGAACGGCAGCATAGGAACACGGTCAAACACCGAAGAAGGAGAAGAAATTCCTGTCTTCCGAGAATTCATGGAAACACAGTCATGGAGACAGGATCAAACACCTCAGGAAGAAAGGGAAAAGAGAATTTCCGCGTCTTCCTGAGGAATTCTCATGGAAACACGGCGCAGTCATTGGGAGAACACGGATCAAACACCTCTGGAAGAAAGGGAAAAGAGAATTTCCGTGTCTTCATGAGGAATTCTCATGGAAACACGGCACAGTCAAGGGAAAACACGGATCAAACACCTCAGGAAGAAAGGAAAGAGGATTCGTCTTCTGAGAATTCTATGAAACCAGCCATGAGACACGGATCAAACACTCTGATAAGGGGAGGGTACACTCAGATCCTCACACATTTCCAGCCCTGTCTCTGGCAGTGACGTCAAAACCTGAATCATTTCTGCCTCGAGAAAGGCCGAATTTGGGAGCTGCGGGCGCTGCCTTTCCGCTGCGTCACAGTGAGTCACCGTCACCGGCATCCCGCAGGAATTGTATCCACAATTCCCATCCGTGCTTGGATAACCACTCATGATCATAAAGCACTTGAGAGAGTCATGGTTTGGGTTGAAAGGGACCTAAAAGATCATCTCAATTCCGTCCTTGCCATGCTCAGGGACAACTTCCATGATCCCAGATTTCTCCATCCAGCCAGGCCTTGGATACTTCCAGGGATCCAGGGACACTTGCCTGAGTCTGTGAGTAAGGAAAAATTCAAATTAAATTGAGTTACTACTGGTATTATATACATTTTTAATGGTGTTTAAAACTACGGTGCCCTTAGCAGTGATTTCCACTTCCATCCCACTTTTTTTTTTTTTTTCTTTGGAAAATGATCTTGGAGCTTTGGAAGCTGGAAAAAGCTCTCCATGTTCATGTGTAGCAGCACAATGCCCTCATTCTGGGAATTCTCTGGGTCACAAAGGGAGGTTGGGATTTTCAGAGGTGCTGGATCTCCCTGTGTGGGCTCTCAATTAGATCCAAATATTTAGGGCACGCCCAGAATTCCTGGGAGAATTGGAATATTGGAATAGAAATCCAGGAGTCCTGACCAGGATGTTAAACACGGAACCGTGTTCTTCTCATGACCTGTAGGGAAATGCGGCACAAAGGGAGGTTGGGATTTTGGGCTGAACCTCCCAGACCCTGTGTGGGCTCTGAATTAGACCCAAATATTTAGGGCACACCCAGAATTCCAGGGAATTGGAATATTGGAATAGAAATCCACGACGTTAAACCTGGACCCACGTTTCTTCTCATGACCTGTAGGGAAATGAAGCACAAAACGAGGTTGGGATTTTGGGCTGAACCTCCCAGACCTTGTGTGGGCTCTCAATCAGATCCAAATATTTAGAACATTAGAATTCCTGGGAGAATTGAAATATTGGAATAGAAATCCAGGAGTCCTCACTAGGATGTTGAACCTGGAACCACGTTTCTTCTCATGACCTGTAGGGAAATGAGGCACGAAGGGAAGTTGGGAATTTCGGAGGGGCTGAACCTCCAGACCTTTGTGGGCTGAATTGACCAAATATTTAGGGCACACCCAGAATTCCAGGGAATTGGAATATTGGAATAGAAATCCACGACGTTAAACCTGGACCCACGTTTCTTCTCATGACCTGTAGGGAAATGCGGCACAAAGGGAGGTTGGGATTTTGGGCTGAACCTCCCAGACCCTGTGTGGGCTCTGAATTAGACCCAAATATTTAGAATATTAGAATTCCTGGGAGAATTGGAATATTGGAATAGAAATCCAGGATGTTAAACCTGGACCCACGTTTCTTCTCATGACCTGTAGGGAAATGCGGCACAAAGGGAGGTTGGGATTTTGGAAGCGCCACAGTTCAGTGGGATCAAGGAATCATCAGGAAAACGCTTTGGAATTGGAGGGGAGCATTGCAGAGCCCTCAACCCTTCCTATCCCAAGGGATCCATGGTTTTCTTGGCAATGCCGTGTCAAAAAAGGGATAATCAGAGGGAAATTATTCAGTAAATCAGATAAAAGGGGATAAATCAGAGGGAAGTTATTCAGTAAATCAGATATAAAGTCACAAATCAGAGGGAAATTATTGTGAGGAGAGAGAATTCCCAGCATCTGGAATTAGCAAAGCATCACTGAAAAGAAAAAAAAAATGAGGAATGTGAATTAAGGTTTGGGAATGAGGGAGAATTTGGATGATATAAAAAGATAAGGTTCCTCATTCGCTGATAAATAACCTTTGATTTCATCACCTCTGGAAGCCAGGTTTGGATTTTAGGATAATTCAATGTTTTCTTGGGGCATTTACCAAGGAAAAAGCCCTGAAAGTTATAATAAATAAATGATAATAATTATAATAAATTGTTATAATTAAACTTGAGGATGAATCGAGGCTTTGTGGACAGAAATCTGCTCATTTGTGCCCAACTGTAACATGCTGTTAGCATGAGATCTACTGATTTATATAAATTTATTTCCCATACATTTATAATTTATGGGAATATCGCCCATTATGGACATTTCCTTTGGAATGGAACAAACAATCCTGACAGGAATGGAGCGAGGGGGAGGTTTTGGTATCCATGGATGCCACTGAGCTCTTAATGAAGACAACTTCAGTTAATTTAGGATGCCAGAGCTGCCTGTAATGAAAGGATGGAAGGAGAAAAAATGAGAGAAAAGGATGAAAAGGTGGAAAAATGAAAAAAAAAAAAAGGAGCAAAAAGGAGAATAAAGGAAGAAAAAGGAGAAAGAAGCAGAACAAAAAGAGAAAGAAAAGGTGACAAAGGAGAAAAAAGAATAAAGGAGGAAAAATGAGGAAAAAAGGAGGAAAAGGAAAAGGAGAGGGAAAGAAGAGAAAATAGGAAGAAATGGAGAAAAAATGAGGCAAAGGATAAAAAAGAAAAAGAGGAGTAGAGGGAAAAAAAGAGGAAAAAATGAGAGTGAAGGAGAAGAAAAAATAAAGGAGAAAAAAAGGAAAAGAAAAAAGAAAACAAGAAAAAATAGGAATAAAAAGGGGGAAGAAT
This sequence comes from Zonotrichia leucophrys gambelii, assembly GCF_028769735.1. Classification (NCBI taxonomy): domain Eukaryota; kingdom Metazoa; phylum Chordata; class Aves; order Passeriformes; family Passerellidae; genus Zonotrichia; species Zonotrichia leucophrys. The sequence continues at coordinate 62,245,858 of NC_088175.1, read as the reverse complement.
GAGGGGAAAGGAAGAAAAGGGATGAAAAAAAGGAAAAAAAAAAACCCAGTAAACCAAACTAAACCCAAATATTTGTGCAGAGGAGGAGTGAGGGACACTTCCCAGCCTGTTGATTGGGATTTGGTGTGTCCAGAGGGGGGAAAGAGAGTTTGGAGCAGGGAAATGTGGAGCTGCCAGTGGGGAAGGGCTTTGGGATCCCAAAATCCTGGGATTTTTACTCAGAGGCTCATGGCCATAAGGGCCCTGCAGTGCTCCATCTCCAAAAATTCCAAAAAAAAGGGAAAAACCCCAAAAAGCAGCGCGAGGAATTCACAAAAATCCAGGGAAATGTGGATGGGAAAGGAGGCAGCGACGCAGCAAATCCTGTGTGAGATAAACACTAAAATGCCATTTTTGGCTGGGTAAAATTGGAGTTTTTGCAGGTAAAAAACAGCTGGAGAATTATCCAGAGGGTTTTGCTGTTTGGGGTTTTAATTAACCTTTGGTGTCCTGATCCCAGCTCCACCTTCCCCAGGCTGGAATTCTGATCCTGATGAACAGGATGGGAAAGGAGAAGTTTCCAATTTGCCATCAATTGTTTCTTTTTAATTGATCAATTGTTTCTTTTTAATTTAGGGAGGGGAGAGAAAAGCTCTCCCCTGTGAAGGTGGAAAAGCTCATTTACACAAAAGTTTAATAAAACAAACCTTTTAATAAAAGTAAATCTCCTGATGAAAGGGGAGAAAAAATGATTGAATTCCAAGGAGCAGCGGGACTAGGAAAGAGAAGAGGAGAAAAAGAGGAAAAAGGAGGGAAAAAAAGAGGAGAAATAAAGAAAATTGGAGGAAAAAGGAGAGAAAAGAGGAGAAAAAGGAAAAAAGTAGTAAAAAGGAGAATAAAGGAAGAAAAAAGGAGAAAAAGGGGGGAAAAGGAGAAAATGAGAGGAAAAAGGAGAATAAAGGAAGAAAAAAGGAGAAAAAGGGGGGAAAAGGAGAAAATGAGAGAAAAAAGGAGGAAAAAGGAGAATAAAGGAAGAAAAAAGGAGAAAAAAGAGGGAAAAAGGAAAAAATAAGAGAAAAAAGTAGTGAAAAAGAGAATAAAAGAAGAATAAAGAGGGAAAAAGAGGGAAAAAGGAGAAAATAAGAGGAAAAAAAGGAGTAAAAAGGAGAGTAAAGGAAGATAAAAGGAGAAAAAAGAGGGAAAAAGGAGTAAAAAGGAGAAAAAGGGAAAAGGGGGAAAAAGGAGGAAAAAGGAGAGAAAAGAGGAGAAAAGGGAAGGAAAATGATTAAAAAGGAGAATAAAGGAAGAAAAAAGGAGAAAAAAGAGGGAAAAAGGAGAAAATAAGAGCAAAAAGGAGTAAAAAGGAGAATAAAGTTGATAATTCCAGGATGTTTTGGGCCACATCCCTGCTCCTCATCCCACCAGGAAGGGACAGGAGGAATTGGTTGATCCCAAGGGGTGTCCCAGACCCCAGGGCTGGTTCTCAGCACAAAAATGAGGGAAAAGGAGCCTTTGGGAGGAGTTTGGAGTGATTTTTGTCACTGGTGCCGCCCTGGGGTGGCTGAGTTTGGCCTGCCTGGGAAAGGGGAATGGAATCCTTGCCTGGATTTTCCTTTCCCCATTAAAACATCTTTACCTCAAACCGCGATTTTGGTCATTTTCCCCTTCCCAGCTCTTTCCAAATCCCACCAGGAAGGAGTCAATGAGCAGCTGGATGGGGCTGAGCTCCCGCCTGGAATTCCACCATGGAATGATGATGATTTCTGACTTTCAATCAGCAATGCAGCCAGATTTCACTTTTCCTGCTGTAATTGCCCTCAGTTCTCCTATTATTTATAACAGTTCTGCTATTTAATTCTAATTCTTGCCATTATTTATTTCTTGTACCACCCAAAGAGCTCGTTAGCACTGCTCTGACATCTCTGTTATTAATTACAACAGCAATAATTAATTTCCTTTCTTTGGGCCTGCTCCTCGTGGGGATGATTCCTCTCGGCTGTGTTGCGCAGTGGATGAAAAACTGAATTTTCAGTGAATGAAAACCTGAATTTTCAGGGGTCATTTTTCCAGCCCCACATGGAATGGAGCCCGGTGAATATTCCCGGCCTGGCAGTTCCTGCTGGAAGCTTTTCCCAGGTTGTTTTTTATTTAATATTCCCGTGCCTGAGGGCATCATCAGGAGCTCTCACTTCAGCTTTGCTGTTTGAACTCTTCGGGGAGGCTGGGCAGGATGGAAAAGTCAAAATGACGAAGGCAGGCCTGGGAGCAGAACAGAAATGGGCCTTGAGCAAGGCCGGCCTGCGGGAAATGTTCCGCCCTCACCACAAGAGAGGGGTCAGGACAGGCCCAAGCTGTGCCTGGAGCGTTTCATCTCCCTGCAAAGTCGGGATCCACTTCATTATTCCAGTCGGGATGGAAAATTCCAGAGGATTTGTTTGACTTTCTGCCGGCAGGAGATGGAATTTCAGCCCCCGTGGTTTTGGCAGCTGCAGCCACCAACCAATTTTTAGCAATTTCTTCCTATTTTGGCCTTCTCCTCTCTGCGAATGATTGTGATGGAAATGCGGGATAATCACAGGAATATAATTTCTGTGTTTGATCCCAAGACTGCAAAGGAAATGATTCTGCACTTAAATCCCCGGCAATTGGGAACATTCTGGGAATATCAAAGCCTTGCAAACCCCTGGATGCACCTCCAGGGAGGGGTGGGAAGAGGCAATTGAATTTGTGCACTCCGTTTGGTGAGGATTTGGGGTGGGTTTTTGCTTCTCTGCAAAACCGGATTTAATCCTGCTTTATATAAATGGATTTTTCTCTCCCGCATTTTCTCCTCTTCCAGAATTTTCCATGAATTCCTTCCTTTTCCAGCCCTTGTCCAAACGCAAGATTTCTCCCTGTGTTGTCCTTCATTTATTCGTATCCTGAGCCTCATCTTTCAAATCAGGACAAATTGTGACAGGGAAAAAGGAACAAGTGACAGAACTTCCTGGACTTGGGATTTGTCCCAAATTCCCTGCCCAAATCAGGACAACGGGAAAATTGTGACAGGGAAAAAAGGAAGAAGTGCCAGAACTTCCTGCATTTGGGATTTGTCCCAAATTCTCTGCCCAAATCAAGAAAGTGGGAAAATTGTGACAGGGAAAAAAGGATTGTAGTGCCAGAGCTTCCTGGACTTGGGATTTGTCCCAAATTCCCTGCCCAAATCAGGACAACGGGAAAATTGTGACTGGTAAAAAAGGAAGGAAGCGCCAGAAATTCCTGGATTTAGGATTTGCCCAAATTCCCTGCCCAAATCAGGACAACAGGAAAATTGTGACAGGATAGAAAGGAAGGAAGTGCCTAAACTTCCTGCATTTGGGATTTGTCCCAAATTTTCTGCCCAAATCAGGACGGGGGTGGCACAATGGGAAAATTGTGACAGGGAAAAAAGCAAGTGCCAGAACTTCCTGCATTTGGGATTTGTCCCAAATTCCTCGTCCAAATCAAGACAGTGGGAAAATTGTGACAGGGAAAAAAGGAAGGAAGTGCCTAAACTTCCTGGATTTAGGATTTGTCCCAAATTCCCTGCCCAAATCAGGACAACGGGAAAATTGTGACAGGGAAAAAAGGAAGGAAGTGCCAGATCTTCCTGGATTTGGGATTCGTCTCAAATTCTCTGCCCAAATCAGGACAATGGGAAAATTGTGACAGGATAGAAAGGAAGGAAGTGCCTAAACTTCCTGCATTTGGGATTTGTCCCAAATTCCCTGCCCAAATCAGGACAACGGGAAAATTGTGACAGGGAAAAAAGGAAGAAGTGCCAGAACTTCCTGCATTTGGGATTTGTCCCAAATTCCTTGTCCAAATCAAGACAGTGGGAAAATTGTGACAGGGAAAAGGAACAAGTGCCAGAGCTTCCTGGATTTGGGATTCGTCCCGAATTCCCTGCCCAAATCAGGACAACAGGAAAATTGTGACAGGTAAAAAAGGAAGGAAGTGCCAGAAATTCCTGGATTTAGGATTTGTCCCAAATTCTCTGCCCAAATCAAGACAACAGGAAAATTGTGACAGGGAAAAGAGAAAGGAAGTGCCAGAGCTTCCTGGATTTAGGATTTGTCCCAAATTCCCTGCCCAAATCAGGACAACAGGAAAATTGTGACAGGTAAAAAAGGAAGGAAGTGCCAGAAATTCCTGGATTTAGGATTTGTCCCAAATTCTCTGCCCAAATCAAGAAAGCGGGATAACTGTGAGAGAATAAAAAGGAGGAAGTGCCAGAACTTCCTGCATTTGGGATTTGCCCAAATTCCCAGCACCAATCAGGGATCTGGGTCTCCATTTGGAAGCAGCATCCCCTCTGTTCCAGCCCCCGCCGTTATTTTAAGTTATTTTAACTCGGGCTGACACAAATTGAGCAGGAATTTCACCAGGAATTTGCCGCCCATGGATTTTGCCAGCGGGGGTTTCCCCCCCTCCCCAAGTCATCTTTAAAGACTTTACTTTTATTAAACGAAATGCTGCCAGTCAAGTAAAGCCTTTGTTTTCCCGGGCTCAGGAGAAGGAGACCTAACATAAATTAATCATGACTTAATTGACTGAGCTAATTCAGGTTCTCTCCAGCCCAGTGCACAGCAATATTCCTGTCTTCCCAAATCCTGGAATTGAAGGGTGAATGGGACATTGCCTGAACAGCACCAACTTTTTTATATCTTTAACACAACGTTTTGACTGGGAACAAAAGTTTTAATTTCCTTGGGATTAAATGCAGGACACATTTTCACAGTTGGCAGCTGGAGGGAACACCCCTTTTTGTAAGGAATATTAGAGCTGACTCCCATTTGTCCCTGTTATCCCGTTTTATTTTCTTCTCCACTCTGCCTGGACTAAATGATTTATTTTGGTTTTTGCTGTTTCAAAGGCAAACCAGGCATTGATTCAATTTACAGCAGGGTTTTCTCAGCCCACAGAGGGGAAAATGGAAAGGGAGGAAGGGGTGGTGGTGGGATGGATTTAGCAGATCCTGGATGCCTCCTCTGGAATTCTCCCCCAGCAGGACCCACTGTGCCCAGGACAAGGATTTTGGGTTGAAATCATCTGCAGGGAGTCTGGAGACAAATCCATCACTTGTGTCCCACATGTCGGAGCAGCAAAATTGGGGAAATTTGGGAATTTCGGGAGGGTTCTGGCTGAGGTGAGGCAGCAGCTCCAAAAAAAAACATCCTGGGAAATTTCACTTCCCTGTTCCATGGGAACAGCTCCAGAAATCAATAAGGGTTTTTTGGGCCCGGTCTCATCAGCTTTTAGAAATTTATTTCACACTTAAAATAGCTTTGCTACTTTAGGAGGCATAAAATTAGCAAGATAACTTCTGTAATAGTGTTAAAATCAAATAAGTTTTAATAAAAAGCAAAATAACAAAACTCTTTACCAAAAAAACAGAAAACCAAGCCAAGTGCAAAAAGTTCTTGCTCTTAGTAAAACACCTCACAAAACCAATTCATTTATTTTTCTTTTTTTTTTTCCTAGTAAATTGCTCAAACAAAACTATTTAGCCCTTATGCAATTAGCTATCCTTAAGTTTAAAATAAAGTCCTCTAAGTCCTATGAAGTATCTTTTCATTTAATTAAAAAAAAAAAATCTAAGCTCTTTTCCTTTTAAATAAACCCCAAAATAGTTTTGCCACTCCATCAGCAAAAACCACATTCCTACAGAAATCCAGGTTCTGCTTGGGAGGCTGTGGCTCCTTCATCCCTGGAAGTGTCCAAGGCCAGGCTGGAGCAGCCTAGGATGGTGATTTATTAAAAATAAGGATATTGATCTAGAACCAATGTCCAACTGTGACAGACCAAAGCTCTCTAACAGCTTAGAGTTAGAAAGTGTGTGTTTATTGTGGGGTAGCTCCCAAATACACACCACAATTTACAGGTGATGACAGAGCCCTTTTATCTGTACAATTATTGAATACCCAAAATACAAATGCACATTCATAACTTTGGTACATCCCATTCCCAATCTGGATATTGGTCTGGTACTGATATCCAAAAACTCTCTAACAGTTTAGAGTTAGAAAGTGTGTGTTTATTGTGGGATAGCTCCCAAATACACACCCCAATTTACAGGTGATTACAGAGTCCTTTTATCTGTACAAGTATTGAATACCCAAAATACAAACACACATTCATAACTTTGGTACATCCCATTCCCAATCTGGATATTGGTCTGGTACTGATATCCAATTGTGAAGGACAGAAACTCTCTAACAGTTTAGAGTTAGAAAGTGTGTGTTTATTGTGGGATAGCTCCCAAAGACACACCACAATTTACAGGTGATTACAGAGCCCTTTCATCTATAAGCATATAAGAGTATCTAAGAGTAAATAAGAGTATTGAATACCCAAAATACAAACACACATTCATAACTTTGGTACATCCCATTCCCTGCTCCGTATGATAATTAGTTCAAAAGCCATTAAGCATGGTAATTAGTTCAAAAGCCATTAAGCATGAGTAGTTTGTTCCTTGAAATGGGTCAGTGGTCCCTTTCATGGGGAGGGGTCCCAAAATGAGGAAGTAAATGAAGTCTTCCTCGTTTTGACCTTTCTACCTTTTCAATGCAAATCTGGCAAATGAACCCTTGGTAGAACTCCCATCCCTGTCTTCAATTGGTTTCAGAACAGAGGAGGCCACAATTGTCTCATGTTCCCAAAAGCTATTTATCAGTTTCTATATTCTATGTTCTATAAAATCCATTTATCAGTTTCTATATTCTATGTTCTATAAAATCCATTTATCAGTTTCTATATTCTATAAAAGCTATTTATCAGTTTCTATATTCTTCATTATAAACCCAGCGCACCAAACATTGTGCTGACAAGCAATCGATTATTAGTTAACTACCAACTCTTAACTTCGTCAAGGCCCACCCATTTATTTTAATTAACTCCAATAAAATTCATCTCTAACTAAAATCTTAACTCTTCTCAAATCTCTACATTCCTTTAAGTTTATGTCTCAGTGGTGGAAGGTGTTGCTGCCCATGGAGGGGATGGAATGGGAGGAGCTTTGGGCTCCTTCCATCCCAAACCATTCCATGATTCCGGAATTTTGGTTTCAAAGCTCACCCAGGCTCTGGACGCGGCAGAGTCAGTCATTATTATTAAATGAAATAAATCCATGTCACTATTATTAAATGAAATAAATCCATGTCACTATTATGAAATGAAATAAATCCATGTCACCTCTATCATCGCCAGAGCATCCTTCATCCCTGGAAGCTCATCCAGGGAAAAAAATCCCTCAGTGTGCAAAACCCCTCTGTGGCACTCCCAGAGATGCATAAAAGCATTAATGCCATAAAACCAAAAAAAAACCCATTAATGTCCCCAAGGCCTGGCTGCTCTTCAAACTGAATTGGCTGAAAAAAAAAAATAAAAAACAAAAAACCAACTCCCAGCAAATGGCAAAGGTCTGCAGGAGAGATTTGTGGCGTTCTCCAGAGTGGAAGTGCCATCCCAAGGTGGTCACTGATTGCTGATGGAGGTGACGCCACGCCACGATCAAATTACAGCTCAAAGAGGAGAAATTGGAATTCACAAAAGCAGAGCAGCCTTCAGATATCTCTGATGTGCGAACTGTCAGCATCGGGGCCCGACAAAGCCGAGATTGGATTGTAATGTAATAAAGGAGATCAGGTTTTAATTGAATGTTGGGGTTGTTGCCTTGACTGGGAACATTGCAGCTCTTTAATTATGTTTTGTTTAAGGGGAGAACAAATAAAATCCATTTATTTCCTGCCAGTGCAAGGGGAGCTTGTGTTTCTCAGCACCCCCCTGCACTTGGAGCCAATCTGTTAAAATAATGTGCTCAAAGCACATTTTTAATTAAAACTGCTGCTTTTTTAATGTATATCAAGGAATCCTGCAAACCCTCGCTGCCTGCTGTGTTTTAGGCGAGGCCAGATCTGCAAATCACGGGGAGAAAAAGCTGATTTTGGGGTCCCTTTGTGCACAAAGCTTTATTTCCTGATGGAAATTTCCTCCTTGGCAGGCCCTATCCCAGAATTATCCAACTCCAGGGTCTCTGTGCGTGTCCAAACCTCCCAAGTTCGGCCACCTGACCCCACAAATGGGAAAAAAATCTTTGTGGATAATGAAGAACATCCCAAAATCCCTTTTTCTCCCCAGCTTTGCTGCTCCATCTCCTTTCCCTGTGGTTTCCTGCCTTGATCCAAATCCCAGGATGAAGCTTGGACCTGTCCTCAGCTGGAATAAAGGAATAAATCCCATTTAGTGAGGAATTTTCAGGCCAGACTTTCTTCAACACCCGAATCCTCTGAAATCCTGGAAATTTTTTTCTTTTTCAGGCCTTGTTGAGCAAAACATTCGATGCTGGGCTTGTTTTGATCTCCTTTGCAAAGTTGGGAATGGGAACACCAGAGATACACTGGGAATTATCTTCCCTTGCATTGTTTCCCTTTGAAAAGTGAGGATGTTTCTGGTTCCTTTGGATTTTTCCTCCTTTTTTTTTTTCCTTGTCCTGCTCACTCCAGGCTGGATTTTGGCATCAGAACAAAAGGAAGGTGTTAAAAAATTCCCTTATCCCTGTCAGGGACAGAGCAGGGAAATGACCAAGGCAATAATTCCTCCTTTCCATCACATTTTCTGCTTTTTCCCTGCTTTTTTCCCCTCCGCTGGAAAGATTAAAGGGGGAATTGAGGAGAGCAGGTCCAGCCTCACTCCTTTTCTGCCGCTGAAATTTCTGAATTTCTCCCGACTTCCCTGGAAATCCTGGATTTCTATTTAATGGGAATTTTTATTTTTTTTTTCCCCCCACACTTTCTGCGGTCTCTGCTGTTCCTGTTGACTTTGGGACACAAAGCCTGGAAAAAACCTCTGGAATTCTGCTGGAAACTGGGTTAACTGGGCGAACTGGTCCCTCAGAGATTCCAGGAGGTCTCTGGGTGCATCCCACCATGCCTGGGATATCAATTTTCTCCTGGAAACCTGGAAGGATGGAATTTGTATGGAATAATGAATCCAGATTTCAGCTGTTCGCAGGAAAAATGCCCCAAATTCCCATTTAATTCCAGGGTTGGAGCATCCTTAGGGACAAATCCGAGGCTGGATTTCTTGGAATATCAAAAGGTGACAGCTCCGTGTTAATTAAGCTGGAGAGCCTCAGGAATTTTGTCTGCACAGGAGAAATTCCAGGAATTCTGGAAAAAAATTTGGAAACCACTGGATTTAATTTTTTTCCTATTTTTTCCAGCAGATCTTATCAGAGGGAGAGCCCGTGGCTGCTGTCTGTGTTGGAAATTAAGGAATTTTCATCCCAAAACCGTCACAGAGCTCCTGTTTTCCTACAACCACCATTTAAAGGTATTTTTTCCTAATAATAATCTCATTTTCCCTTCTCTCCCTTTACTTAAAGCCCATTTACTTCTTCACTTGAATGTGTTTCACCTTAAAAATGAAATTAAATTGAAATAGATTGTTTGGACATAGACGAAATTTCCTTGGCTGATTTCAGTCTGAACTCCCTGATGAATTTGACCTCAAAATAGCTCCAGTTTCACCCAAAAGTGACTCCTTGCTAAATATCCATCAAAAAGAAACCTTGGATTTGAATTTATTGCCTCCTTTCTCTCATAGGAATCTGCTGGATAAACCCAGGAGGAAAAAATGCCCTCAATTCTGCTGAACCCAAAGTAAATGTGGAAAGAAAAATCAGGATTATCCTACATTTATAGGGAAAAATCAAGTTCAAGTTTACTCAGGTGTTGAGCAATGTAATTGGGGATTTGGGAGAATCCTGGAGCCAATGGAATCTTCTGGATTTTTAATCCCATTTAGTGAGGAATTTTCATGAATTTTTAGGAATTCAGTTAAATGGGGAAAGGCCTCATTATGCTAATTAAAGCTGAAAAGAAGGCTGAGGAATAACTGAATTTAAGAAATCAGCCACTAATTAAAGAGCATGGACTCCAATCTCTCTGGTGCGCTCCTTGCTTGCCAAGAAAATCCAGAATATTCCTGGAAACAGGGAAAAGAGGGAACCCTTGGAGCACCCAAATCCTGGCTTCCCCCTTTTCCAAACCTCTGGAATTCTCTCCTCAGCAGTGTTTTAGCGATAAATCTCTGATTTTTTTTTCCTGGAATCATGGGAATTGAATGGGAATTTCTCTGGGAAACGGCTGTCCCTAAAAAAAGTTCAGCAAAGGAAAATAAATGAGGCAGAGCTGGTTGATCAATGAGGAAAACTGCTGGGAGAACAGGGATGGGAAAAATTCAGGAAGGGGAGGAAAATTCAGGAAAGGGAGGAAAAATCAGGAAGGGCCGGAAAGTTCAGGCAGGGCAGGAAAATTCGGAAAGGGCGGCAAAATTCAGGAAGGGGAGGAAAAATTCAGGAAGGGGAGGAAAAGGTCAGGAAGGGCAGGAAAAGACCAGGAAGGACAGGAAAATTCAGGAAGGGGAGGAAAATTCAGGAAAGGCGGGAAAAATCAGGAAGGGGAGGAAAATTCAGGAAAGGCAGGAAAGTTCAGGAAGGGGAGGAAAATTCAGGAAAGGCAGGAAAAATCAGGAAGGGGAGGAAAATTCAGGAAGGGGAGGAAAAATCAGGAAGAGCAGAAAAAGTTCAGGAAGGGCAGGAAAAGTTCAGGAAGGGCAGGAAAAATTCAGAAAGGGCAGGAAAATTCAGGAAAGGCAGGAAAGTTCAGGAAAGGCAGGAAAAATCAGGAAGGGAAGGAAAAGTTCAGGAAGAGCAGGAAAAGTTCAGGAAGGGTTGGAAAAGTTCAGGAAGGGTTGGAAAAGTTCGGGAAGGGGATGGGATTGTTGGGGTGCCTGGGCTGGAGCTGGGATGATCCCTCTGGATCCTCTCCAACTCAGGATATTTTTTCCATGATTCCAAGTCTTGGCTCTCAAGGAAACCAAGGAAAATCACCCGGAGCCGCCATCCCAGAGGCAGGAGGAGCCGTGGCAGAACATTCCCATGGATATTCCAGGTTCTCCAAGGGGTGAGGAGCCCATTCCTGCTCCTGGAGGGAAGCTCCAGCTCAGACTCAGAGTTTGGAAACTCCTCTGGAGATCAGGACATCCCAAACTGCTGAGGCTGCCGGCGCTGTTTGAGCTTTGGTGCTTTTCCCAAGGGTGGAATTCCTTGGAATTCTCTGCTGTTCGTGAAACTCGAGTATTTTACATTTTAATTCCATAATAATTGTAATTACTCTGCTGATAAGGACCGAGGTTTTCTAAATCCAATGGATTCAAAGCCCACATGAGAATATTTTATCACTGATGCCATAAAGATTTCCCTGTAAGATCTGAATTTTTATATTCGGCAAGCAGCTTTAGGAATTACCGGAAAAACGCCATAAAAATACTCCTGAAATTAAAGATTGCACGGACTCGGTTTCCCTCTTCCCCCAAACATTCCAACAATAAATCCACGCTGATGTTTACAAGGTTTCCATCCCATAAACCACTCATTTTTCATTGTTTCCCCAATCTCAGAATGTGAAGTTGTGTTTATCTATAACTCACGGCATTTTAACAAAAGGCTTGACATTTATGGGAGTGCTGACAGGAAACAAGCACAGAGAACGCTTTATAAACAAATTAACGATGTTACTGCGGGGAAAATTAATTGGAAATAAAAATGGGATCTATCACAGGTGCTTGGAACCTGTGGTGCATTTTCCCAGGAGTTTTTAAAAGGAAAATTAATTTAGGGCTTGATCAGCACTGAAAATAAAAATTATTCGAACACCAAAGTGACCACTGGCATTTCCTCTTGTTCCTTTAATTCTGGCTGAATTTTTCCCCAAATAATTTTGCATCTCCTGGATCTGCCATGGATTATTCCAAAAGGCAGGAGGTCTGGAAATTAAACTTATTGTTGTTATTTTTTTTTTTTCTTCTGTGACAATGAAGTGACCTGAAATTGTTTAAGGAATTTTGAACGGAACCAGAGGAATTCTGGATCTCTGCAGGACAGCAGGCCTTGACATCCTCAGCTGGGAGCGGATAAATCTGAATAAAATATTAAAATGGGAAAGACCATTTTGATTGAAGATGGAATGAAAATATAAAACGATAATGAAGATATTGATCCATCCTTGGAATGGAAAAATCTGGGAAGAGTTTGAGCCGAGGGAGCCAGGCAAGTTATGCAAGAAGAACACCCAAAAATAGATATTCCTGAAGCTGTTTTTCACTTGGATTTCTGTTTTTTCAATTTTTATGGAAATAAAATTGTTCAGAGGAGCTGTGGCTGCCCCTGGAATGTCCAAGGCCAGGTTGGACATTGGGGCTTGGAGAAGCTGGGACAGTGGGAGGTGTCCCTGCCCATGGAAAAGGGGTGGAATGGGATCAGTTTCAATCTCCCTCCCTACCCATTCCATAATTCCATGATTTTGCTACTCAAACCCCGCTCCGTTTCCCTTCCCTCGCCCCAAATATATTTTGCAGCAGAATTAAGGCTGTTAAAAACCCGGAGCTTTTACTCTGAGCGCTAAAAGAATTCAGCTGAGGTGGCAAAATCTGCCTTGCTTTCAATAAAAGCCATTTTTGAGGGCGTGGGGAATGGGAGCCACGTCACTCAGGCTGAGCAGGGAACAATTCCTGCCAGTTTATCCCACAGTTTGGGAAACTAATCCATGGAATGTTCTGGATTTATACATCTACACGCAGGAAATGCGAAGGGAAAGCCCCTTTCAGCTGCCCACGCTCGGCTTTGCTGAGCCCCATCAGGAATAAAGACAATTTCAGCTGAGCCCTCCAAAAAAACCTGGAAAATGTTGAGGGAAAAAAAATGTTCAGGCGTTTGGGAAATAAGGGATTTTTTTAATGAGTGCTTTTTGTGGAGGTAAAGCTGAATTTAAAGCACAAAATTGCCTCAGTTCTTTCCCTGCATCCCAAAGCTCAGCCCAGCTCCTCCTGGGAAGTTTTGCTGTGGAATTTTTTCCTGGAGCATTCCCAGGTAAGGCATCCTACATATCCAAGCTGGATTTTTCCTAAATATTCTGTGGGAAGAATTGATTTATTTTCCTTCTGTCCCCTCTCCTTTCCCCACCTCTTGGCCATTAAAAAAATCCTGTTCCCATTCTGCCTTTTGTCTCCAAAGCGGATCTTGGAAAATCAACAAATATCCTTTGGTTTTTAGCATCAAAATCCCAATTTAAGTGGGGAAAAAAAGTCCTGCACCCTCCAAATATCCATGGCTGTTTTGTGGAAAAATATGGGAGAATCCTACTGGCATTTTGGGGCTGTTTTTTAAAATTAAAAATTTGCTCCTTGTTTTCTAGTAAGGGATTAAAGAGCTTTTAGATCTTCTGGAATAAATAAATCCAGCCTGACCCTCTTAATTCTTGGGATAATTGCAAAGAGATTTGAAATCCTTCAAGGAGTTTCAGTTTTCCCAAGGCTGCATCAACATTACGGAATTTGGAATCCATTTTAATTTCTTTAATTATTATCTTAATTCACAGTTTAATTCTTATCTTAATTCAAGAGGTTTCTTCAGAACAATAAGAAGCCAATGAGGAATTTCAGGGGAAAAAGGAAATTTTGTGTTCCATTTTTCATAAGGAAACAAAGCTTGGAATGTTTGGGTCTTTCTTTTGCTTTTCCTAAATCCAAACAGGTTTTAACACATGGGCCCATTTTATTTAAATATCAATAAATGGAAAATTCTGCTGCTTATTCTCATTATTTTTCCACCTGGGAGTGATTGGTGCCACCATAAAAGTGGGATTTGTAGCACTGGGAGATTGATTATGGATTAATTAGCAGGAAAACCAAGAAATTAATAACCAATAGAGGGTGAAATATTAATTAAAGATAATGATGTAATTTTGAAGCAATAAACATTCATTTTTCTGCTAAAAATGTAGAAATAAGTGAAAAAGTTTTGTGTTGGTCACACACAAACCCTGGCCAGGAATAAACTCACGACTTCCTGACCCTAAAAACACATAAAGGGTTGGATTTATCCTGAGGAATTTGGAGGATTTGGGAAAAATTCGTAATCAAGGAACTGGATTTTTAAAAGTGTTTATTTTTTATTTTTTTTTTTAACCTTGGAAAGAGGAGGGAGTTGTGGTGATAAAAATGAGAAATATTTGGTCCAAGTGGAGCCCAAAAATATTGAGGAGCTTGGGGACTGAGGGAATTGGGAATTTGATTGGATGGAAAGTCCATCCCAGTAAATTGGACCGTGGGGCTCTGGGTTTTCACCTTTGGAATGTTCCCATTTTATCCAGGGTTGTGCCTGATCCGAGAGAGATCAAAGACAACCTTTGGGTGCTTTCGGATCAGTCCTGGTGGCTGCTGCATGCATGTACAAAAATCCACTTTTTTTTTGGAAAAAAGCAGCGAAAAGGATAAAACTCATGGAGATTGAATGGATTTTTTAAAGATTTCATGGTAGAGGCACACAGGAAATGCATCCAATGGACTTGAAAGGGTTTTGGAGGCTAAAAGTTGATTTTTTGGGCTTCTTTTCTAGTGAGAAAAAGGAGAGAGACAAAAAGCCCTGGACTTGTCCAGTTTCAGGAAGGCATCCAATCCAAGGCGTTGTTAAATTCCACAGAAACTTCCCCAAAATCCCCAAAGGCTTCCAGAATTTAAATCTGGTTAAAGCCAAGCCAATTTTAGAATTCAAAATAAAATCTGGGGGGTGGTGGCATTGTGCTGCCACAGAAAATCCAACTTCATTTTCTGTATCACCCTCAAATCCCGGGGCTTAAAAATTTCATTTAGGATGGAAATCTGCTGTAATATTTGGAGCTAATTAAAATATTTAGAGGGAACTGATAAACTCTCAGGTTCTGGGAGCTGCCATCCACTCAAACCCTCAAATATTTCATTGTTAAATGGATTATTCTCCATTTAGGTTGTGACATTTGGGGACACAGGGCAGTGGTAAGGAATGGTTGGGCTCCCATCTTGGAGCTTTTCCAACCTCAATTCCAGGATTCAGCTTGGAAAAGCATTAGGAAACAATGAGGAAATTTGGATTTAAATGGAACATGGGCCTGGCTGGGATTTTGGGACAAAAAGCCACAAAATTAAAATAAAAACCAACCACAAAATTAAAATTAAAATTGGAGGAGCTGTTCCCAAATGAGCAACCCAGGATTCCTTTTCCACGTTTTTCCTGGAATGAGAGGGGCCCAACAATCCAGCACCTGAGGAGGTGCTGCTGCAATCAGGGAATAAATGGCATTTTAATCATCTCCCTCATCAAAACCCCATTATGCTCCGAGTTAACGAGCTGCTCCAATTAATCCCGGGTGTTCTGTAACAATCCCGCGTTTTATTAATTAATTAAACACCAACCACCATCAGCTGGAGCTGCAGAACTCGATAAAAGGAGGATTTAGGCAGAGCTGGAATTGGATGTTTAATAAAAAAACGTCCCAGAATTCCTTGGAAAGATAAAAATGTTGGGATTCTTGACTAGAGTGAGGTTGATCTTTAAATTAATATTGAGACTAAATTTCTGAGCTCTGAGTTTGGTTAAGCTGCAAATATTGATGTGAGCGCCTCGGGGTGCTTGCACAGCTGAAGGGGGTGTTGGAGCTGGGAAATACAAAATTTACCATTTTTGCATTCCCAAAATCACAAAGGAAAGGAGCTCTCAAATCTGCTGGAGTTCTGCATTTTGCAGGAATAATCAATTAATTGATTTTTTTTTCGGAAAAATCCTGCGTTTCAGCAAGGTGTGGAGTTGTTTTTCCAAGATATTTCTATTTTAAATTGATAATTTTTGGTGATTTCAGTTTTATGGTTTTGGTTTCAATGCTGCAGCCTGGAACTTGTGGGTAACTCCAGGTTTTTGTTTGTGCAGGAACCACCTTGGCCTTTTGGGGAATAAATCAGGATAATCCAGGATTTCAGAATGGATTGGCTGGGAAGGATCTTAAACGTCTTCCCATTCCTGCCCTGCCATGGGCAAGGACCCCTCAAATTATCCCAGATTCCTCCCCAAAATTGACATTTGGCTTTCCAGAGGATTTCTGCTCCTGCTGCTCCCCCAAACTCCCAGCACAGAAACCCACTCCCACTTTTTCTGCATTTTCCAAGACTGACACTTTCCTTGTTATGGACAATTTCTACAAATTTTGCCACCTGGGAATTTCCAGTTGATACAAATCCAAGTCCGTCGATTCCAACTTCATCCAAAAAAACCCCGAATATCCAAAGTTTGACAGGCAGAGTCTGAGCTTCAAAAATTAAACCTCAAAGCTGAGCAGAAACTTCTTTTTCTCCTTTTTTAATCTGCTTTTGCTCTCAGTTGCGGAAAAGAAAATGAAGCTGTTGGTCTGCTCCGAAAAAATGATGGTTTTGACACCGGAATTGAGCGGATTTTTGGGCTGGAGCTTTATTTGGAAGGAAATGTCCAAATGTAGGCTGGGATTAGCAGCCTGAGTGAAAGGCAGCTTTTCTCCCCAGGTTTTTTCTTTCCTGGTTGACATAAACCCCTCCTGAAAATCCCTTTTCACCCTCAGAGCTCTGCATGTGAAATTTTTAGGTCCTCTCCATTTCACATCAAAGAAATTTGGGGATTTTATTTTCATGCCAGGAGCTGCTTGCTGTTAATTTGGATGTTAATTCCAACAAATCCAAATGCCTGATGTTTTTTTCCTTCTGGAATTAATTTTTTTTCACCCAAATAATAAACTTTAAACTTGGTGCTCCTTCCTCACCTTTAGGAAAATCTACACTGGGGGATTGCACAGGGACAGGATTGGTGGATTTGGGAATTCTTGCAATTTTTCCAGTTGGTTTAAAAGCACAAAACCCCACCTGGAATGTTTTCCAGGCAGGAGAAATCCCAAAAGGGAACTGGGTGTCTGTTTCTGGGGCATGAAATGAAAGTATACCTTGGAAAAATAGTTAAATATTATTAGTTAATTTACTATTAGTTAATTTATAATAATTTTTATTAATTATCATTATATTAACTATAACACAATATACCACAATATAATGTAACGTAATGTAACGTAACATAACATAATGTAATATAATATAATATAATATAATATAATATAATATAATATAATATAATATAATATAATATAATATAATATAATATAATATAATATAATATAATATGCCATTAATAATATTTATTTAATATTAGTTAAATTATTATTAGATAATGTTAGTATTATTAGTTAAATATTGACCATATAAAAGATTTAATTTATTTAGTTATTTATTTATATGTAGAGTTAGTTTTATATACATTCAAAATGTATAGAAATCTATTTAGTTAAATATCGACTTTAAAGGTGATTTTTAAGGTTTTCAAGAAGTTGTGCTGTTGACTGATGGTCACAAATCTCCCAATTTTTGGTTTAAAACTAAATGGATTTGATTTCTAGGAATATGCAGGACAATCCAGTAAGGAATCCTACAGCGGGATCTGCAGGAAAAATGGAAATCCATAGGAAAGGGGAATTATTGGGATGTGGGATGAGGAATCAGAGCTGCTCTCTTGGGGAACAGATCATTTTCAAGGACTCATTATCCCACTCTTTTAGGAGGAATTTTTGATAGTTTGAGGGATATTCTTCCCAGATTCCCACATATTCCCTCTGTTTCTGGAATTTTCTCCCAGCTCCTGGTGCTCTGTGTTGTTTTAGTCACTGAAATTCAGCCAGCAGTGACTTTATTTAAATTTATCCTGCTCCATTTTCATTTGTGTTTATCAGGTGAGATCAAATAGGTTTCAGAAATATTTAGGAATAAATATTTAGGGATAAGTACTTATATTTTAATTTTAACATTTTAAATATTTTAATAGTTAATAAATATTTAGATTGTAAAACAGATTTTGTGATAAATTTTATAAATTTATAAAGGTCAAACTTGTGTCCCCTGAGCTCCTCCATTAATGTGAAAGCAAAGCTATTAAGTCAGGGAACAAAAATATATGGAAATGGATATGGGAAAAAATTCTATTTGCAAGCAAATTTCTTATTAAAAACCACCCCAATTTGTACAATCCTTTGTCTTTTTCCCTTTTTTTTTTCCCATCCTGGAATAATTTAAATTTATCCTAAAACTGGAGCCGGGCAATTTGGTTTATTGGGGATTCCAATATGAACAGGCCCCAAAATTCCCAGGAATCAGGCTGTTCCCAGCAATCCCACCCTGCTGCATTATTTACCTTCTTTATGCAGTAAAGAATAATAAATAAATTAAAATAAAAATCATTTATTCTGTACCAAAAATCTGCTTTTAATAATGAAATTATTTAAAATCAAATGACTTTGACAAGTGAATTATGAATTCTGTCACTCTTCTGCCTCCTGAGCTGAAATCTTCTCCCTTGTAACGTTTGGAGGCCTTTGACTTCACTAATTATAATTTTAAGTAATTAAAATAGAATTAGAGGCTGCTAATTCTGGATCTTAAGACGGAACAGGACTGGGGAGCACGGCCCCAGTTGGCCTTCCCTTAAATCCCCCTGTTGGCAAAATAAATTCAAATTATCTCAGCATGGAGGGGGCTGGATGCAGAATCTGGGATTTAAGGAGGAGGGATGGGGAAATTCGGGAGGTTTTGCCAGGAAGGAGCTGATTTATTTAGGGAGTAAAAACTTCCTGGTGAAATTCATGGAAGATTTCATGGAGGTTTTGGGTTTTTCTTTGATTGGCTGTTGATATCTCAGCAAGGGATTTAGGAAGCATGGAATGGTTTGGGATGGAAAGAGCCCTAAATTCCCAGGACTTTAAAGTTTTATTTCGGCTTTTCCAAGTGCAAATGTTCCCTTATCCCATCTTTCTGCTCTGAAAAAAGCAATTCTGGAGACAGGCTCCTTGAATAACCTGAGAGCCTGGGAAGTGCTAGGAAAAAGGAAAAAAATGGGAATTTTAGAAGGAAAAATCTCTGTGGGAAGACACCTGTGAGCCTCCAGCTTTGCCAAGGGATTTAGGGGATAAGGATTTCACATTTTCCCAACTCCTTCTCCAGGATCCCAGCTCTGGGATTGGTTCCCATCCTTGTTTTCTGCTCCATCCTCCCTACACCCAGCCCTGCTGCTCCCCCAAATCCCTCCAGGAAAAAGGAATGGAGTAAGAGACAAAAAATCAACAAAGAATTCACCCAAATCCTGCCAGGACACCGCCTCTCCTGGATTTCCATGGTTCAGACAGGAATTATTTTCCTCACCCACCCCAGGGCAGCACATGGCTCAGTCATGAGCTGCAAGCACAAAAATGTGTAAATCCAGAGCTAAAACCGAGAGCAAACCACACTTAATTAGCCTCAAATACTCAGCTCTTTCCTTGTTTTTTATTTTTCCCTGTGCATTTTAATGCACGTTGATCCAGTGGTAAATTGGAAATGTTAACCCTGGGTCGAAAATGGACTGTCAGGAAAAGCAGATTTGTGGGAACTGAAACCTCACGGAACAATGCCCTTTTATTTTTATATTCTGTTGTTTGGGTGGGCAAAAAACGAATGGGAGAAATTTCCTTTTTGGAGGTGGAGTTTGGAGCAGACTCAGGGGGGAATTTTGCGGAGAGAAATGGTTTTAATGAGGCACTTGAGGAAAGTGAGGTCCAAGACTGGTGGTGGTGGAGCCCAACCAGAACTTCACGGAATGCTGAGCTCTGGGCTGGCCCTGCTGGTGGCCCTGGTGACCTCCTGTGGTCCCTTCCAGCCTGGCAGGTGACAGGACAAGGGGGGGATGACTTGGAATGGAAAGAGAATTGGTTTAGATGGAATATTGGGAAGGAATTCCTGGTTGGAGGGTGGGAAGCCCTGGGATGGGATTCCCAGAGAAGCTGTGGCTGCCCCTGGACCCCTGGGAGTGTCCAAGGCCAGCTTGGAGCAGCCCGGAATAGTGGAAGGTGTGGATTCCAGAGCTGGAACTGAATGATCTTTAACATTTTTTTCCATTCCAAATTATTTTTGATATTATTTTTTAAATTATTTTCCTTAGGATTAGCAGGAGACACCTTATTATTCTGCATTTTCCCAGACCTCCGTCCACCATTCCAGACCCTTGAACTGCCCTGGAGTGTTGAGAGCTGTGTTAAAAATATCCAATAAATTCTCCAGAACAGCTTGGAATTCTGCCAAGCCACTGAAACATTGGGAACCTTCTCTAGGAGTCACCTGTGCCGGATTGCCCGGCAAGATGAATTCTATCAACATCTGTATGGCAGCTGTCTCCTGTTCATTGGGCAGTTTGCCTTATCTCTTCCACAATCAGGGAGACACCTGCTGATAACAGCCATTGAATGTCCCTGCATGGCTGATAAGAACTACAGCATCCCATTGGGAGATGTGAGCCCAGAGGGAGGAGCCAAGCATTCCTACCTGGATATAATCTGGAGATTCTGGAACACCAGCCAAGCATTCCTGCCTGGATATAATCTGGAGATTCTGGAACACCAGCCAAGCATTCCTGCCTGGATATAATCTGGGGATTCTGGAACACCAGCCAAGCATTCCTGCCTGGATATAATCTGGAGATTCTGGAACACCAGCCAAGCATTCCTACCTGGATATAATCTGGAGACTCTGGAACACCAGCCAAGCATTCCTGCTGGATATAATCTGGGGATTCTGGAACACCAACCAAGCATTCCTGCTGGATATAATCTGGGGATTCTGGAACACCAACCAAGCATTCCTGCCTGGATATAATCTGGAGATTCTGGAACACCAGCCAAGCATTCCTGCCTGGATATAATCTGGGGATTCTGGAACACCAACCAAGCATTCCTGCCTGGATATAATCTGGGGATTCTGGAACACCAGCCAAGCATTCCTGCCTGGATATAATCTGGAGATTCTGGAACACCAGCCAAGCATTCCTGCCTGGATATAATCTGGGGATTCTGGAACACCAGCCAAGCATTCCTGCCTGGATATAATCTGGAGATTCTGGAACACCAGCACGGCTTCTCCACTGGATTCCCCAGAGGAGCAGCAGCTGCCTCTGCCCCTGGATCTCCAGAGGCAGAGACTGCACCCTTCTCCAGGATCCTGCTCCAGCAGAACCAGCCCTGACACTGCAGGAGGGCTGAGCCACAATTCCAATGGCACTGCTGCCAACAGCCTGACCCACAGGGTGTCAGGTTGGGTTCTGACTCTGGCAGTGTTGGTTTGGTTACTGCATTGTTTATTTTATCCTTTTATTTTCTTCCCTATTAAAGAACTGTAATTTCCTGCTTCCGATATTTTTGCCTGAGAGCCCCTTAATTTCAAATTTATAGCGATTGGGAGGGGTGGGAAGGGTTCACTTTCTCCATTTTAGGGGAGGCCCCTGCCTTCCTTAGCAGGCACCTGGCTTTCCAAACCGAGACATCACCACAGGTTGTTCATCCCACTTGGATCCAGCCAGCAGCTGGATTTGCCCCCTGTGGATCTCAGCTTGCCCCAAGGTGGGGGTTGATTCCTGGAGAAGGATTTTCCTGGGATTCTTCCCAGGACGAGCTCCTTCCTTTTGCTCATTTCCAATTCTATTTGATAACCACCAACAAAAGAAATGCTGTTCAGTCCTTAAGAAAAAATTCTTCAATCCTTAAAAAAATGAACTTTTAAGCGGTTTTCCGAAGGAGGGTGAAAAGTAGGGAAAGAAATATGATAGGGAAGACATTAAAACAAATGGCCAGCAATTACTGATTCACTTTTTATTCCAGCAATCACAATTCCAGAGGCTTTGAACACATTTTTAAATGGAATATCTAGCTCAGGAAATCTCTCCCAAATTTCCCCTGATTGCAGGCTGTGCCGGCGATGGATGATTCAGGATGGAAATGCCAATTTTTTCTGTGGATCTGCAACCCCATTGTTCAGGCTTGCTGTTAAATGAAGAGACCCGTGTGAGAGACTTGCTGCCTTTTTCTTATTTTTTATTTTTTTCCCCTGCTTTTTAAAAAAAGATTGGATTATGGGGAGGTTACCAAAGGTTTCCGAGAGAAATGGGAGCTGTTGTTTCCAAAGCAAACAGTGGCAGCCCCTGGTGTGTCCTCACCTGCAGGGAGCTGTTTATGCACTTCACAGCTTTGTTATTTATTATTTTCACAGAACCCCAGGGCTTTTTGACCCAGGGTTAACATTTCCAATTTACCAGTGGATCAACGTGCATTAAAATGCACAGGGAAAAAATAAAAAAAAACAAGGAAAGAGCTGAGTATGTGAGGCTAATTAAGTGTGGTTTGCTCTCGGTTTTAGCTCTGGGTTTACACATTTTTGTGCTTGCAGCTCATGACTGAGCCATGTGCTGCCCTGGGGTGGGTGAGGAAAAGAATTCCTGCCTAAACCATGGAAATCCAGGAGAGGCGGTGTCCTGGCAGGATTTTGGTGAATTCTTTGTTGATTTTTTGTCTCTTACTCCATTCTTTTTTCCTGGAGGGATTTGGGGGAGCAGCAGGGCTGGGTGTAGGGAGGATGGAGCAGAAAACAAGGATGGGAACCAATCCCAGAGCTGGGATCCTGGAGAAGGAGTTGGGAAAGGCAGAGGGAGAAGGATGGGCAGCACCAGCAGGAGTTCTCCTGAGGCTGCAGAAAAGGACTCTTGGAAAAGCCTTGGAATGTCATTTTGTCTCCCAGGTGGGAAATTTCATGATGGGAAAAAATGTGGAATTCTACAGAACCATGGAATTGCTGAGGCAGGAAAAGCCCTCCAAGATCAGAGTTCAACCATTCCCAGCACTGCCAAGGCCACCGTGTCCTCGAGTGCCACATCCACATGGATTTAAATCCCTCAGGAATGGAAATCCCCACCTCTTCCCATGCCCGATGACTCTACCAGGGAAGAAACCCAGAATTTACTGGGAGGGAATGTCAGATCACAGAATTCCAGGATGGCTTGTGTTGAAAAAGACCTTAAATCCATCTCATTCCCTCTTCCATGGGCAGGGACACCTCCCACCATCCCAGTTTGCCCGGCAGGAAAACACTGAAAATTGCTGCTGGTCCATCCTGATGGATCCCTTGGGATGAGTCAGATCCCTTGGAATTGAGGGAAGGAGGGGCAGGAATGGAGCTCCTGCTCCAAGGCAGAGCTCCTGAGCTTTGCTGGAGGCAACCAGAGGGGTGGGAGCTCTTCCCTGGCCTAAAAATGGGAATAGGGAGCCAGAAACTGGGAGGAGAAGTGAATCAATCCGACTGCAGCAGAGCTGTGGAATAATTAATGGATAATGTGCATTGACCTGGTTAGGGGTTGTTTACTGCATGGATGCATGGATTTCACTGCTGAGGGAGCTGCAGGGGGAATGCCCAGAACAATTGGGAAGGGAAAACAAGGACTGGAAGAAAAAACTCCTGTCCTGATTAAAACTTGAGGCTTGTTAAGAGACAATGTCAGGACGAGCAAATGCGCAGGCACAGTTAATTTGGCAGGAGAGGGGAATATTACATAAGGAGAGGGAGCAGGGAATTCCAGCATTTCTTTTTCCACTGGGATTCTCCTGATGGAGCCACTGGCACAGAGCACCCTCTGCAAGAGGGGGTCACAGACAGACCTTGACCTGTGGTCACCTTTGTGGCTCTCCAAATATTTGCCAAATGTTTGGCTGGGATTGATCCCCTGGGATGGCAAAATGGGCAGGATTTGGGAAAAATCTGGATGCACGAAAGGCTTGAGGGAAATTTCGGCCCATGAGGGGTAAAGAGCTGCAACCTCCTGTTTGGGAGTGTTGGGAAAGGATAAGAAATTGAGCTGGGGAAGGAAATTCCACTTTTATTCAGCAGGAGAGGAGGGAAAATAAAAAAAAAAATT
Organism: Zonotrichia leucophrys gambelii; assembly: GCF_028769735.1. NCBI lineage: Eukaryota > Metazoa > Chordata > Aves > Passeriformes > Passerellidae > Zonotrichia > Zonotrichia leucophrys. The sequence goes on along the minus strand of NC_088175.1, from coordinate 62,222,154 downwards.
GGATCATAAACAAGAGATTCAGGCATGAAAACTCAGACGCTGGTGGGAGTAGATGATGCAGGAGGAAACTGCAGGGATGTAATTATGTGAGGTCCCTAATTAGTGAGATGGGAGGGGCTGGGCAGGCCTGCAGCTGTCTGGGCAGAGGAGGGAAAATCATGGAGGAGAGAGAGGAAAAACTGTTCCTTGGAGGAGCAGGGAATTTCTGTGTCCTTGCAGTGCAGGTAGAGCCTGTGGGTGTTGGAAGTGGGAGCTGGGAAGTAGATTTGGGAACAATAAGTGGTTTGGGAATGTTTTGTGGGTAAATCCCACGTGTTTCCATGAAAAAGGGCTGTGGGATTTGGGTCAGGGATTGATGGGATGGGATGGGATGGATGGGATAAGAAGGCACTTCCTGAGAAGCAGCTGGAAGTGGCCTGAACACAAAAGATTCCTGAATCTTTAATTGTGGATCCTCTCCCAGGAATCAGAAGAAACGGCCTCCTATGCAAAGGGGAGCAGGACTGGGATGGTCTTGAAGGTCCCTTGTAACCCAAAAAATTCCATGATCTGAAATTTGGGGAATCCAGATCCCTCTGTACCAGGTTCTTCTGCTTCCACAAATGTGCAGGTGCTTGGGAATGAGGTGGGCGGGATGTAGCCATGATATTTTCTGAAAAATCCCTTTGCCAGGATTTTTCTCCTGAGAAGCTGAGAAGCCTCAGGGGGAAAGAAAAACAATGGTTATTTGCTGCTGTGGGATGCAACAGGGGCATCTGGGATTGGTCTCATGGGGTTGTTTCTAATTAATGGCCAATCACAGTCAGCTGTCTCAGACTCTCTGGTCAGTCTCAAGATTTTGTTCTTTTCCTTTTCCTTTTCCTTTTCCTTTTCCTTTTCCTTTTCCTTTTCCTTTTCCTTTTCCTTTTCCTTTTCCTTTTCCTTTTCCTTTTCCTTTTCCTTTTCCTTTTCCTTTTCCTTTCCTTTCCTTTCCTTTCCTTTCCTTTCCTTTCCTTTCCTTTCCTCACAAGCCTTCTGATGAAATCCTTTCTTCTATTCTTTTAGTATAGTTTTAATATAATATATATAATAAAATAATAAATCAGCCTTCTGAAACATGGAGCCAGATCCTCGTCTCTTCCCATGTCGGAACTGCCTGCAAACTTCCACAGGAGGGATTCTCCATCCCTCTGGATGGATCTGGGCCTGCTCCTGGTGTCCCCAGGGGCAGTGACACCCCCAGCCCAGCTGGGCTGCCTTTGCTTCCTCCCTTGCAGCAGAGGAATGGGCTGCTCATTGTCCCTGGACTCCCTGAAATTCCCTGGATTTCCTGGATTCCAGAGGGTGGGATCGGTTTGTGGATGGAAAAGGGAATGTGTGGCTGGATGTTGGGAATGCTGGAATTGTGGGTGATTTATTTCTTGCAGGATCACCACAAGTGCTCCATGAAAGAGGCTGGAATATCCCTGGGAATTGTTTGGTGCAACGAGGCAGGGCTGGAATGGGGTAACTCAGCAAGGGAGGTGGAGGCACAGGGAATATTTTAAAGGAATTCCTGCCTGGGTGGGAGGCGAGACCCTGGAATGGGATTCCCAGAGCAGCTGTGGCTGCCCCTGAATCCCTGGAATGTCCAAGGCCAGGTTGGCCATTGGGGCTTGGAGCACCTGGGACAGTGGGAGGTGTCCCTGCACATGGAATGGGGTGGGACGAGATGGGATTTAAGATCCTTTCCAACCCAAACCATTCCAGGAATTCTACAAAAGGATTCCCACAGTGACATGGACGTTGCCATCTTGGAAATGTGGGAAAATCCACGTTTTCCAAGCTCTGAGCTCTGCAGCCACAAATTTGGTTTTTCCCTTTAAGGTTCGTGCTGTTGGGAATGTTCTGCTGCACCTGGACTCCAATTCCCCGGGTGTGGGCTGGTGCTTCTCCCTCACAGTCAGAGCACAACGATCATTTAAATACTCAAACCGTGGATCCTGCTTTTCCCTCCTCCTCCTTTTCCTTCCCTGCCTGGCTTGTTTCAGATGTGGGCACCAGTTAATCACTGGTGAAGCCTCCATTCAGCCGAACAAAGCTTCCAGAAATGTTTTTCCTCATGTTTTTCCCTGCAGATCAGCTGGAGCAGAGCCCCACGCTGGCTGCAGCGGGGGGGATAATGAGGGATGGGAATTCCCTGCTGTTTTTTAGGATTACTCAGCTGTGTGGGTTAACCCAGCCCTCAGCCAGGCCAGGGTGGGAAGCTGCTCACTGCTGGCTGGGAATGGAGATCATGGAATCATGGAATGTCCTGAGCTGGAAGGGATCCACAAGGATCATCCTGGCCCTGCACAGACACCCAACAACCCCACCCTGGGCATCCCTGGCAGCGCTGTCCAAAGGCTCCTGGAATTTTGGGAATGCTCCCATTCCCTGGGCAGCCTGGGCAGTGCCCAGCACCCTCTGGAATGGTGGAAACTTTCCCTGATGTCCAACCCAGCCCTCTCCTGGCCCAGCTCCAGGGTCACCAGGAATGTCAAATGATGGCTTGTGGAACGTCCATCCTTGGCTTTCCTTGGCTTTGCTCTTTCCACAGGAGCATCCCTAAATTCCCCATCCCCAGGGATCGTTGTCCCAACCCACAAGGGATTTCTCCCCTCACAGGTGACTCTGCTGACCCCAAAGTTGTGCTCCCATCCCGATCCGTGTTCCCATCCCAATCAATGCTCCTATCCCACTATCCCAGTCCATGCTCCCATCCCAATCCATGTTCCATCCCATTCCATTCTCCCATCCCAATCCCTGCTCCCATCCCAATATCCCAATCCACGTTCCCATCCCAGATGATGTTCCCATCAAAATATCCCAATCCATGCTCCCATCCCAATCCACATTCCCATCCCAATCCATGCTCCCATCCCAATATCCCAATCCACGCTCCCATCCCAATCCATGCTCCCATCCCAATCCATGCTCCCATCCCAATCCATGCTCCCATCCCAATCCACATTCCCATCCCAGTTGATGTTCCCATCCCAATATCCCAATCCACGCTCCCATCCCAATCCATGCTCCCATCCCAATCCACGCTCCCATCCCAATCCATGCTCCCATCCCAATCCACGCTCCCATCCCAATCCATGCTCCCATCCCAATATCCCAATCCACGCTCCCATCCCAATCCATGCTCCCATCCCAATCCACATTCCCATCCCAATCCATGCTCCCATCCCAATATCCCAATCCATGCTCCATCCCAATCCATGCTCCCATCCCAATCCACATTCCCATCCCAATCCACGCTCCCATCCCAATCCGTGCTCCCATCCCAATCCATGCTCCCATCCCAATCCACATTCCCATCCCAATCCATGCTCCCATCCCAATCCACATTCCCATCCCAATCCGTGTTCCTGCTCCTGGGCTGATCCCAGCCCTGCTCCCAGCTGCCCTCAGCCATGGAAGAGCTCCAGCTGTCCCTGGGGGCACAGCCGGGCTCTGACTCATCCCTTTTTTGTAGAAATAACTTTTCATGGATATCCCTTTTTTATAGAAATAACTTTTCATGGATGGATCCAAGCCTTCCAAGGGGCCTGCAGGGAATGAATGACTCCTTCCATTGGAGCTGGCAGGACAGGCACAGGGTTTTTCCAGAGTTTTCCTCTGGAATTCCAGGCAACACCCAGATTCCATGTGTTTATTAGTGAAAGTGATGTTTTTGTAGCCTGCTGGCTGCTTTCCTCTAATTTTTTGGGGGATTTTTGAGGAAAACCCTGGATCTCCAGGGCAGGAAGAGGCCAAAGTGTCACCTCTGAGCTGCTCCATGGGGACACCGGAGCCAAGTCTTGTGTTAACACCGGGAGGATGATGGCAACGTTTTCCTTCTTCCCTTCCTTTGGTGTCCCTATGGAATTGTGCCCTGGCCCAGCTAAGCTGGGGATCCTGCAGTGCAGCAGGAGAATTTCAGGCCACACACTTCAGGAGACTCTGGGTCCCTCAGATCCACCTCAGGCTGGTGGAAAAGAAAAAAAAAAAAAAAAAGCAAATTTTTAGCTGTAATCAGCATTTCTGTGTTTTTAACAAAACTGAATTTCTCCAAAAAAAAAACCCCCAAATAATTAAATTTAATGCAAAGGAAATAGTTGGTTTTCAGGAAAGGAATTTGCACTGAGCAAAACCGAGCTCTTGTGAGGGCTCCCTCAAAACAGAAAATGCTCTGAATTCCCTGAGAATTCCTTAAAATCCACAAGCAGCAGCTTGATTTTTCCAAGGGATCTTCTTAAATTTGGGCTGCTGCTGCAGTTCTTTCCACGGAATATTCAGGGAAAACTTTTCCTTGGCTGCCCCTGTGCCTTGCCCTCAGAGCTCTTGCTCAGACCAGCTGCGAACTCAGCTTTTCTCTGGTTTGGATGAGAAAAATCTCGGACTTGGGACTTGAGCTTGACCTGGGGTCAGAACAGGTTGTAAAATCAGGGATCAGCTCCCATCGAGTTGGAATTTAGCACAAATGGAACTTTAAAAACGCTCCCCAGGAATCACCTTTGTCTGCAGAAGAAATGTGACTTCTCTCCTTGAAATCAAAGCTATATTAAATAAAATTTTCACATTCATGTTTTTTCCAAAGGCTCCTTGTTTACATCCCAACTTGTTCCATTCCAAAGCCTCCTTATCCCATTCCAAAATCTCCTTATCCCATTCCAAAAGCTCCTTACTCCATTCCAAAGCCTCCGTACTCCATTCCAAAGGCTCCCAAACCTGTTTATCCTGAAGACACAAAATATTTACATTTCCTGACCACACAGCCAGGAAATCCAGATGGAAATATAATTATAATTCTATTTTCCAGCCCTTAGCAGACCTGGAAGTGAATCCAGTCCTGGAGCAGACAATGAGAGGGCACAAAGCAGAATCCAGGTGTTTTCCGTCCTCTCTTTTCAAAGGAATGATGTTCCCTGCCACTTTGTGGTCCATGGTGAGCTACAGAAGAATTCCAGAACTTTCCACAATGGGTTTTCCACTCCATTTCCCAGCTGGCAGCTGTAATTCCATGAATTTTCAGGGATAAACGGAAGCAGAGTCCTTGTCAGCTTGATTTTGGTTGTTGCTTCCAGTTTTATTTTGCTCAGATACTCCAGAATCCAGATTTTTGATGGATCCACAGCATCACAGGACACAAATATTCCGTGAGTGGAGGTCCAAGGAGTTGGTGTCCGTGTGTGAGATGTGCCTGAATCATGGAATGATGGAATGCTTTGGGATGGAAGGGACACAAAGGTCATAAAACTCCACCCAAAGGTGATAAAAGGGACAAATTTCCACTGTCCCAGGTTCCTCCATCCTGGCCTTGGGCACTCCCAGGGATCCAGGGGCAGCCCCAGCTGCTCTGGGAATTCCATCCCAGCCCCTCCTCACCCTCCCAGCCAGGAATTCCCAATTTCCAATATCCAACCAAAACTCCTCTTTTTACACGAAATGACTTTTGGGAGCGTTTCTGCTGGAAAAGGATTTTCCAGCCCAAAAAAGGCCAGGCTAGGACAAGGAGCAGAATTCCTGCAGGGAACGCATGGAGCTAAAATAACTACAAGGGAGTGGGGATGGCTCAGTGCTGTGAAGAAAAAATTCCCTTTTATAAAATATTCAGTTTTTCCCCATCCATCCAAGAGCCTTTCTCCTTCACTGCTCTTCTTTCACATAGCTCTGCATTCCTTTGTTTTTTCCTCCCTGTTTTTGAAGGAATTGTCTGAAAAAAGGAGTCGCTCCCACTCGAGTGCTCGGCCTCAGAGGGCAGCCCTTGGATTCTGGGCACAAAAAAATCATCCCTGGCCATTTGTCAGGATCTGAAATGCGTCCCTGACCCCTCTGGAAAAGCCACAAAAAGCCATCTGCTCATATTTGTCCTTTTTTTTTCCCCCCAGTTCAATCCCAGGTTTTGTGTCTTTATTCTGTTTTTTCAATGGAATCACAGCCTGGAAATGCTCGAGGCAGGGAAGAAGCAGCTCTGGCTGAAGCTTCCTTAGGAATTGTCCACAGGGGGATTTAATTCATCAAGGAAGGGGGAAAAATTATTGTGGGGTCGTTTCCTGCTGCTGCTGAGCTCAGGGAAGAGCTGAAGCCCAGGAAATGCGATCCTGGCACGGAATATGCACAAGGAAAAGGAGGAATTGTGGAATTTTTGTGGATATCTTTACCAAGAAGATGGGGAGGCTCAGGCAAAGATTCCCAGAGCAGCTGTGGCTGCCCTTGGATCCCTGGAAGTGTCCAAGGCCAGGCTGGACATTGGGGCTTGGAGCAATATAAAATAATAAAAATAGAATTTTATTTTAAAATTATTTGGTTTTTATTTATTCTTTTATTATTTGATTTTATTTGAATATTATTTATTTATTATAATAACATTATTCGAATTATTAAAAATATTTAAAATATTATTTACATGTTACTTAAAATATTATTTAAAGGAATTGGATGGGATTTGATTTCCCTTCCAACCCAAACCATTCCAGGATTCCCTGACTCTCATACACTGCTCAAACTTCCTTTTCCTTTGCAATAAAAAACATGGTGTACAACTTTTTCAGCCCTGCTGAGCCTGGTTTTTCCTGATTTTCCTAAAGATTTGGGCAACTCTTCGTCCTGTTATGCTAAAGCAGAAAATTCTTCAAAAATCACAGGGGTTAAAGAGATTTTTGGGAGTTTTTTTGGGTTTTCTTTATAATTTTTTTGTTGATTTGTGATTTTTTAAAGATCAAGCTTGACTTAAACTCCCCCATAACAGATCCTCTGCTGTGATGTTCATCCTTATGGGATGACTCAAACTGCCTTAATTTCCCAGTTTACCATTCCCACTGCGTTTGTGGAAGATTTTTTATGAAAAAGGACATAAAAGAAATCCTTATTTGTACAAGCAACACTTTCCCGGGCATGTTTTGGAGCATCCAGGGCATAAAAAAGGAATAATGCAGGAAATTGAAGCCACTCAGAAGTGCTAAAAGCTGGTTTTTTAGAGGCTGGATAAACACATTGAGATTTTTATGGGCAGCAAAATCATCTTTTTGGGACACTTGAGACTCGTCTGATGGCAGGAGCAGAAAGAGTCTCGTGAGTTTTTATTAGGGCAAGATCAATCTGAAAAAATATTGGAAGTGAAGGGGATTTATCCATATTTTATCTGGAAGTTTCCTGCGCATAAAGGGATTGGCAACCTCTTTTTAAATCCCCTCAAATGCAGGCAAATTTGTGCCTTTGGGGCAATAAAAATAAAATGTGGTAATGGATCCATCCATTTTTATGGACTTATTTACAGAGATTGGGTGAAAGCCTTTTTGTTACCTTTCATCAGGAAAAGTGGGAGGCGTTGGAAGGCTCAGACCATGGCAAGATTTGCAGGCAACTCCTTCAATTCCTGGGATTTTTAAAGGTTTTTAGCTGGGAATGAGAGAGAGGAACCTTTTTGCTGGATGAGCCTCTTTCTCTGTTTATAAATAAAAGGAAATTTATCCTTTTATTCCCATTTCACACCTGCTGAGGCGGCAGGAGGGAGCTCTTTTTATCAATTTTCCGTATTTTATTTAGTCCTTTCATCCAGATTTGTATTTCATTCCGACACAAAGTGGGATCAATCCCACGGAATGCTGTTGATATAAGGGAGTAACAACAGGGCTGATGGGGTTTATTCCGAAGGTCAAAGTGATTGTGGCTTCTCTGGTGCATTTCCAGCCAGGAAAAAGGGCCTGGCTGGCAAAATCCCACCTGGAATTATTTTCTAGTCCAGCCTGGCCTTGGGCACTGCCAGGGATCCAGGGGCAGCCACAGCTGCTCTGGCAATTCCAGCCCAGCCAGGAACAAGTTTTGAGTTATTATTAAAATCCCATTATCATAATTTAACTTTAAAATAAAATAATTTCAAGGTCTTCCATTTTTTTTTTCCAACGTTAGGACTTGGAAAATACAAACCATGGAATTGTTAAGGTCGGAAAAGCTTCTGGGTCCAATCATTCCCCAGCATTCCAAGGCCTTGGACACTGCCCCATGTCCCCAGGTGCCACATCCAGAGGTGTTTTGAATCCCTCCAGGAATGAGGATTCCATCATTCGTTATCCCAAAAAATGGTGCAAAGGAGAATCTTGGATCAGCTTAAGAATCCTGCTTGTGGATTTGAAAGGAAATGCCCCCAGAACTCAAACCAAGCCAAGGTTATTCATAACCGAGCTGATTTAATGCTCCTGAAACCCAGAACTCGGCTTCTCCCCGAAGATAAATTACAATTATTGCAATTCCTGCTTTTTCCCCCACTCAATAAACTGCAGTCAGTTATCCAATAACGCTCCGGGCAGGCTGAATAATCCATTCCCACCTTTGTCCTGATGCTGGGAGCCTTTGGAGTGGGACAAGGAGCCTTTGGAATGGGATAAGGTGCCCTGGAATGGGATAAGGAGCCTTTGGAATGGGATAAGGAGCCTTTGGAATGGGATAAGGAGCCTTTGGAATGGAATAAGGAGCCTTTGGAATGGGATAAGGGGCCTTTGGAATGGGACAAGGAGCTTTTGGAATGGGATAAGGAGGCTTTGGAATGGGATAAGGAGGCTTTGGAATGGGATAAGGAGGCTTTGGAATGGAACAAGGAGCTTTTGGGATGAGACAAGGAGCACAAGGAGCCTTTGGAATGGAGTAAGGAGCCTTTGGAATGGGACAAGGAGCTTTTGGAATGGGAAAAGGAGGCTTTGGAATGGAGTAAGGAGGATTTGGAATGGGATAAAGAGCCTTTGGAATGGGAAAAGGAGCCTTTGGAATGGGAACAAGGAGCCCTGGAATGGGATAAGGAGCCCTGGAATGGGATAAGGAGCCTTTGGAATGGGGTAAGGAGCTTTGGAATGGGATAAGGAGCCTTTGGAATGGGATAAGGAGCCCTGGAATGGGATAAGGAGCCTTTGGAATGGGATAAGGAGCTTTTGGAATGGGAAAAGGAGGCTTTGGAATGGAACATGGAGCATTTGGAAATGCGAACAAGGAGCCTTTGGAATGGAGTAATGGAGTAAGGAACCTTTGGAATGGAGTAAGGAGGATTTGGAATGGGGTAAGGAGCCTTTGGAATGGGATAAGGAGCCCTGGAATGGGATAAGGAGCCTTTGGAATGGGATAAGGAGTCTTAGGAGTGGAACCAGGAGCCTTTGGAATGGGATAAGGAGCCTTTGGAATGGAGTAATGGAGTAAGGAACCTTTGGAACGGAGTAAGGAGGATTTGGAATGGGGTAAAGAGCCTTTGGAATGGGATAAGGAGCCTTTGGAATGGAGTAAGGAGCCTTAGGAATGGAGTAAGGAGATTTTGGAATGCGAAAAGGAGCCTTTGAAATGGAGTAAGGAGCTTTTGGAATGGGGAAAGGAGCCCTGGAATGGGAAAAGGAGCCTTTGGAATGGGAACAAGGAGCCCTGGAATGGGATAAGGAGCCCTGGAATGGGATAAGGAGCCTTTGGAATGGGATAAGGAGCCTTTGGAATGGGCTGATTCCCATCTCCTGCTCCAGCCATCCCGGTGCCATTTAACCCCACCCAGCCTCCACGGCAGCTCTGTGCTTCCCAAAGGATTCCAGTGAGGAGAGAGAAATGCATTCCTGAAGTTTCAGCCAGGAATTCCGAACCAAAGGAAAGAAGTGAATTGGGATATTTTAGATTAAAACTCTTCATTAGTTTGGGTGAAGCTCATTGTGAGGCAGAGAGCACAGGATCATTCACATCCCAAGGATTTATCCATGTCTTTCTTGGAGATTTGACCCTAATTGTTGGTTTTTCCCTGTTTTTACCTCACACCTTGGCATAAATTAAAGGGGATTAAGGAAATGGGCTGTTCTCCTCAGTATCCCATGTGAATTCCCAGTTTTTCAGTTCTCACTGTGTGATTCCTCATCAGTTGGAGCTGAGGAATCTCCTGGATATTGGAAACATGGGAAACATCAGGAATCAAATCAACTCCTGGCATCCATCAGGGAGCAGAGATTTCCCTGGGTGATAAATGTTGGATCCAATATTGGATATCTGCACCCCGAGCCTATCCCATCCTGGAATTCTGAGGGAGTTTTTGATGTCCTAGTGGGAATTGGAGGCCTCACCCAGCTCCCTTTGCTGTTTGCTCCTGGGGTGATCCTGAGCCGATTTCATCCAGGGCCGAATTCCACTGCAGCCCATTCCACAAATATTTCCACCACAAATTTCCTCCTGCACAGCAGGACCACAAATAACCTGCAATCAGAACAGCCTAAAAAATGCCTTTTTTTTTTTTTTTTTTTGTTTCGCTCCTGTTTTCTCCCACAGAAAACCTTGAAAGCTTTTGTTTCCTGGCAAATTTTCCTGGTTTGTGACAATTCCAACAAAAGGATGAAGTCAAAATCTCCCCGTTTCTGACCCAGCTGGGCTTAAACAAAACAAGGGCTTCAGTTTTTCTCTGTGTTCTCTGCAGGCCTGAGCTGTGTTGGCGTCCCTGTGGGAGGTGAAAATCAGATTATTGTTATTTTCTTGTAGCTAAACCGAGGAGTTTTCACTGCGAGAGAAAACAAAACCCGGTTTGCTGCTTGTGTTGAAAATGAGATTTCAAAGAAAAGCAGATCTGAAACAGGGAAGTTTCTCCTCTGCTGTGGTGGGGTTGGGGTTTGGCTTTTGACGTGTTTTTGGTGTAGGGAATGAGGATGGTTTATGATGGGGAATTTTCCTTGGAGTGTTGTTTACTTCAAAAGTTGTATATTCATTGGGAAGTGGAGCTGGATGGTAAATCCTGGATCCCAGAGAGGGAATTTTTACAGGAGTGTGGAGTGACAGGAGAAGGGGGAATGGCCTTAAATAGAAATGGGGGTAGGGTTAGATGGGATAGTGGGAATTGGGAATTCCTGGCTGGGCTGGAATTGCCAGAGCAGCTGTGGCTGCCCCTGGATCCCTGGCAGTGCCCAAGGCCAGGCTGGACACTGGGGCTTGGATCAGTCTGGGACAATGGAAGGTGTCCCAAGGGGATGGCAGTGGACGGGGTTTAAATTCCCTTCCAACCCAAAACATTCTGGAATTCTGGGAAATTTTTCCCGAGCTCCAGCTCCCAGCCCTTGCAGGATGGTCAGGGTGTTTTAGTGATGGACATCTCTCCAAACCCCCAATTTTGGGAACAGCAGCAGCTCTGTGTGTTTGTCCCATCCTTGGGGACAATCCCTTGCTCAAAGCTCATGAGGAGGAAGAGAAGAGAAGAACTTCCAGAGAAGAACGCCAGGAGATGATTCCTTTTCTTCTGAAATCCAAGGAAAAGGGAGAAGTGTCTGGATGAGACAATTCCTTCCTTTTCTTCTGAAATCCAAGGAAAAGGGAGAAGTGTCTCGATGAGACAATTCCTTCCTTTCATGCACGATTAAAACACCGGGAGCTTTTTTCGTCAGCTCCTCCTTCGTGCTCCCCCACAAATTCCAAATGAATAAGATAATGAGGGCCGTTAAAATAATTTTTACCCAGGATAATACATGAATAAAACAATTGAACATCTCCAGGATTAATCCTGGCGATTAATCCAAAACAACCCAAAAGTGTCCCCTTCCCAAGGCTGTCTTTAAGGATCCACAGCTGCCCTTGCAAAATCCCAGCTCAGTTGGATTCTCTGGAAATATTCACATCCCTGAAATATTGAAGTTATTTCAAGAAATGCAGGGACACATTCCCTGCTCCGTGTCCTACTTTATGTGGCATTAGTGGCTTGGTCACCTCGTGCTCCATGAATAATGGAAATGTGGATTCTGCAATGTCTACAGGAATAAAAGCTCGGGAAATGTGGATTCTGCAATGTCTACAGGAATAAAAGCCTGGGAAATGTGGATTCTGCAATGTTTACAGGAATAAAAGCTTGGGAAATGTGGATTCTGCAATGTCTACAGGAATAAAAGCTTGGGAAATGTGGATTCTGCAATGTTTACAGGAATAAAAGCTTGGGAAATGTGGATTCTGCAATGTCTACAGGAATAAAAGCTTTGCGAAATGTGGATTCTCTGCAATGTCTACACGAAATATAATATCTCGGGAAATGCTGGATTATTGCAAGGCTTTCACCGGTATGAATAAGCTTGGAAATTAGGATTCTGCAATGTCTACATGAATAAAAGCCTGGGAAATGTGGATTCTGCAATGTCTACAGGAATAAAAGCCTGGGAAATGTGGATTCTGCAATGTCTACAGGAATAAAAGCACAGCATTAATTGGGGCTGTTTGTCCCCCTGTGGGAAGCTCCCACAGCCATTGGCTCTTCCCAGGGATGCTCTGGAGCCTGGCATGACCTGCCTGTTGAAAATGGATTTTCCCAAATGGAATAAGCATTTCCTTGCTTTATTAAATTCTGGTTACAAGTGATTTAGGGGACGCAGAGAGGGAGCTGGGCTGATTCCATGGATTTTGGCAGCTGGCTGGGGCTCAGACACAGGGAAAGGAGTTCTCCAAAAACACAATGTGGGCTGGAAGTTCTTTTTCCAAACTGGTGAATATTTGGGGTTTGGGAAAAAGGAACGTGAGCAGCAGGAAGGGATTCTCCCCCTCTGCTCTGCTCCTGTGGGATCCCACCTGGTAAAAGAAGGACATGGAGCAAGTCCCATGGAGTTGATAAAGGGACTGGAACTATGGAGAAAGGCTGGGAGAGCTGGGAATGTGTGGGAATCTGAAATGCAGGGTGGGCCTGTGAGCCAAAGCTGAGAATTAAACTCAGAATTTGATCCGAGACCTTGGAAAAGGCTCAAAAACTGAGGAGCCAGAAGTGAGAATGTGGATTTATGGTTTAAAGCAGAGACAGGTTAAGCTAAGGAAAGGAAAGTTTATAGTTTTAGATTTCAAGATACAGAAATAAAAGCAGTTCCAGAGGTAAACAAGGAGTTTCGAGTGCAGCACTGTGGGTTTGTGTGCCATAACAGGAGTGGCTAAGAAAGCTCACACTGCAGCGTGGGTCCATAAGATGAAATATTTAAGGATTGGGTTAAAAACATAAATATCCTTGTCGGCAGTGTTTTATTGGTCAATAACTCCTTAAAAGGTCCTGTAACTGAGGGTTTGTGACCTTCTGAGCCGTGCAGTGAAGATGTGAGCCCAACTCACCTTTCCTGCCTGTGTAGAAGATAAGAAAAATAAATCTCATAATCAAAACCAACTCAGAGGTCCTGTCTCAAATTCCTCACAAATTCCCCACAGGAATGTTCAGCCTGGAGAGGAGAAGGTTGTGTGGAGACCTCCCAGCACCTTCTAGGGAGATGGAGGGGAACCGTTCATCAGGAGGACACAGGGAATGGGTTCAAACTGAAAAACCAGAAAATAAGGTTGGATATTGGGAAGGAATTCCTGGCTGGGAGGGTGGGGAGGTCCTGGAATAGCATTCCCAGAGTGTGGATCCCTGGAAGTGCCCAAGGCCGGGTTGGATGAGTCTTGGAGCACCCTGGGACAGTGGAAGGGGTCTCTGCCCATAGAAAAAGTTGATCTTTAAAATCCCTTCCAGCCCAAACCATTCCATGAGTATCTTGAGCCAGGATGACTCCAGGATTATTTTCCCACTGAGGAAATGGTTTCTAAATTGCACATGGATATAGGAGCCTAAAATGAGCCTAAATCCTCACGCAGCCCCAGCTCAGGTCTGGTTTGGAGTGTGATTTGTTAATTAATTAGCAATTAAACACTTCCAATAGGTGCCTCCCCTCTGTGGCTTGAAAGCTGCCTCACCTTGCTGCTCATCCTGGCCGGCTCTGCTTTAGAGCAGCAAAATCTTTGATTTGCTCCCGAAATGTGGAAAACATCCCCAAAATGCTGCACTTTGCTGAGAGGCTGCCAAGCACCACCTCCCTGGGAGTGAAAAGCTGAATCATTCCAGAAACTGCTGCCTTGGAACCCACTCCAGAGCCTCATTAATTAAAAACAAAAGCTGGAAATAACTCAAGCCCCTGAGGATTCTTTTATTCCCCTCCTCAAAAGCACCCGTGTTCAGCTCTTAATTCCTCTGGAAATGAATAACAGGACAAAAACTTCAGAAAATAACAGGACAACAAAAAGTTTGATTTTATTCTGTTGCCAGTGCATCCAGCTGGGTTTATTCCACGATAATAAATGGACCAAAAGTGGAGAAATTGGAGTGGGGAAGAGGAATCGTTGTCATGGTTGGGTGTTGGGAGCCTCCTTAATTCTCAAATCCAGTTCTGGGTTTGATGTTTTGTGTGCTCACACAAGCCCTGCATCCCTGTGTGCATCCAGGGATGGCTGAGCATGGAAAACATGGGAAGAAGGGCTTGGATTTAACTCCAGCTGGGATGTGGAGACTTCAGGGAAGGGCTGCAGGGAATACCCAGGGATTGCTGAGCTCCTGAGGGAAAGGGCACGGCAGAATTCCCTGCCCTGGGTCACAGGAGCACCAAGGGTGATCCCAGCAGGGAGAATTCCATGGATTGAAGGGATGTGGGGTCATGGAAAGGATCATGGAAAAGGGTATGGAGGCTCTTTGTTGTAAGGCAACAACTTCAGCTACTCAGCCAATGACAGGAATAAAATCAGGGGAGCTGCAGGAGTGAATCCAGAGGAATCCATGGAGCTGCTCTGGAGCCAGGCTGGGAGAGCTGGGAATGTTCCTCTGGAGAGGAGAAGGCTCCAGGGAGAGCTGAGGGTACCTGAAGGGGCTCCAGGAGAGCTGGAGAGGGACTGGGGACAAGGGATGGAGGGACAGGAGCCAGGGAATGGCTCCCAGTGCCAGAGGGCAGGGATGGATGGGAGATTGGGAATTGGGAATTCCTGGCTGGGCTGGAATTGCCAGAGCAGCTGTGGCTGCCCCTGGATCCCTGGCAGTGCCCAAGGCCAGGCTGGACACTGGGGCTTGGATCAGTCTGGGACAATGGGAGGTGTCCCTGCCATGGGATGGGATGGGATTTAAAGTTCCTTCCAATCCAAACCATTCCAGGATTCCCTGAACCTTTCCCAGCCCAGTTTCTGGGAGCCGTAATTAATTTTTAATTTCTATTTTTAAAAAATTAAGTATATTCAAATTAAGATTCACGAGCACCTCAGAAAAGCAGAATTCTGCTGGATTCTTGGAAAACAAAAACCTTTCCCACCAAGGAGGACCACAGCAAGCCAAAGCTGCTGAGCCACTATTTTCTGGGAATTCCTGGATAAGTGGGAAGGTGTTCCTACTGGTCTGGATATTCCATAATGAGCCAAATTATGATTCTTGAGTTTGCCATGAGAATAATTAACCCTTCTCCTCCTGATTCCATGTGGATTTATTTCTAATGGAATAAATAATAAATCAACATTATTCCGGGGATTGAGCATCAGGGATATCTTGAAGTATCAATAAAAGATTATCCAGAACCACCTCTGTTCCCCAACTTCCAGGAAGGATTTCCTGCCCAACCATTCCCTCTGTTTGTGCTGGAGCTTTTGTGGCTCCCAAACTCCATCCTTTGTTGGTGCTGAATTTTAAAATTAACGGAAAATTTTAAACATTTTAAAAATGAATAGAAAATTAATGGAAAGGCAGAGGGGTTTGGTCGTTTCTTGCCCCCTTTCCTGCCTGTGTTGGAAATGCCTGCACCCTTGGGATTTTCCAAGGGTATCTTAAATTGCAAATGTGGGTGTGAATTCCATGTCCATTTGTCAGAGCTGGGCAGTTCTCTGCTGTCCATGGGCAGTTTTTCCTTTCTCTCTGCCCCAGCCAACCCTCCCTCCAGGAGATCTCTGCTGTCCATGGCCACTGAGTGTCCCTGCAGGGCTGATCCAATCCCAGCATCCCATGGGGAGATGCTCCGCCCAGGGGAGGAGCCAAGCATTCCTACCTGGATCCAATCTGAGCCTGGCCCAGCACAGCAGCCTTTGCCCCCTGCATTGCCAGAGGAGCAGCTTTCTGCTGCCCTGCATGGCCAGAGGGAGCCCAGGCCCATCTGCAGCAGCCCTGGAGCTGCAGAGGAAAACTCCCCCCTTGTGCAGGATCCGTGCTGCAGCAGAGCCACAGCTGGCACTGCAGGAGGGCTGAGCCCCCCTGGATGGGGCTGGGACACCCCCTGACACACAGGGGGCAGGGACTGTGATCACTCTGGCAGTGGTTTGTTTTCTTTCTTTGTACTATTGCATTTGTATTTTTAATTTCCCTAATAAAGAACTGGTTTTCCTATTCTGCAGGAGGGCTGAGCCCCCATGGATGGGGCTGGGACACCCCCTGGCACACAGGGGACAGGCCATGGTCTGGCTCTGTCACTGTTGTTTTCTATTACTGCATTTTTATTTTATTTTTATAATCTATAATTGTATTTGTATTTATAGATACAGACACATATTTATATATATTTATATTTATAGGTAGAGGTTAACTTATGTTTAGGTAGAGTTTTATTTTTATTTTTTTGTTTTTATTTTTCTTTTTTGTAATAAAGAACTGCTATTCCCACTCCCCTATCTCTGCCCGAGAACCCCTTAATTTCAAAGTCATAATAATTCAGAAGGAAGGTGTTTGCATTTTTATTTCAAGGGAGGCTCCTGCCCTCCTTAGCACACACCTGGCTTTTCAAACCAAAACAAAGGGCAGGGAAAACCAGGAATGAGCTGCGAGGAGCCGGCCCTGAGCACACCCTGAGGATGCAGAGTTGTTGCACTGGTGGCACTGGGGCAGGCTGGGAGCAGCTGTCATTGCAGAAAGATGGATGAGGGAATTTTGGGAAAGAGCACAGGGCATTCCATGGGAAATATCCTCTCATCCTGAACGAGGGAAGTTGTTCTGGTCATGTCCTGAGAGGAGAATTTGGATCAGTTGTGCTCCCACCAAGCTGGACCACCCAACATCAATCACTGCAGTGTGGCTGGGCCAGGGCACGGCCTCGCTGGCAGCGCTTAATGAGTTTCCTGTACTAATTAATCATGTTTATCAAACATAATTGCCCTTTGCACTCTGCCAAACTTCCTTTTCCCCAATGCTTTTTGAATAATTCATGTGGCTCAGGACGCTGCTGGGTGAATTTGAGGTGCACAGGAACCTGTGCAGGTAAGAGCTGCTCACCTGGGGAGATTTAGCAATAGGCCTTTATTTCAGGTGTCTTAATCAACAATAAATTCCCTTTTCTGCTCTGATCGATGTCTGCCCGCAGCTCTTGCCTGCTTTTCTGAGGGGAAATGATTCTTATTCCTCTGGAAGTTTCAAATCTGGAGCAGCTCCAGCTACTGCAGCTCGGGGGGAAGGTTTGAACCACCAGAACCCTCCTGAATGCAGGGAATGGGATCCTGGAAAAAGGGATATTTGGGAATGCAGTCCCAGCCACACCTTGGGCTCAGAGCTCTGCCTAAACTCTGGTTGGAAATTAAAGTGTGCAATGAAATTGGGATATAAAGAGCTTAAATGGTGAGTGTAGAGGATGGGAAGTAACGGAGATTCCAGAGGTGCCAGAGGGAGCTCCACAGGCGGAGGATGCAATGGGATGATTGTTTTTGGACACAATCAAGTCAAGCAATATGAATCAGAGGATCATGGAATGGTTTGGGTAGGGTGAGACCTTAAAGATGTTCCAGTTCCAGTCCCCTGCCTAAACTGCTTAAAGTTTCCTGTGGAAGAAAAATTTCCAGGAGAATGAGCTGTGCTTTTATTGAAACCAAACCCACTCCCAGGGTTGGAGTATTTATCTCTTAAAATGCCATGATCTGGGTCATAATAAGGCAAAAATGGAGAATTTTGATGAAGTCAGCATCTTAAACAATACAAATATTCCCAGACTGGAATGAGAAGCAGGATAATATTTCATGTGGATATCTAACCTGACATTTTGTATTTACACCAACTCCTAGCAACTCTGCCTGCATGGAGCTCAATAAATTCTGATTAAAATGGAGCTGTATTTTGGAAAATCAGTCTCTCACCTGCCTGGGAGAGCTGCAGAGTTCTCCTGTTTTCCTGCTTGGATGCTCTTCCATAAAGAGCAGGAATGTTGCTCCCTATTTCAATATTTCTGAGTTTTTCCAGCTCTGAAATTCTTGGCCAGGAGACAAAAGCCTCTGCTGGGTGTCTGCAGAGTGAGGTGGGGATGATGGAGGCACAGGAAAAAAGTTGAGGAATTTGTCATTGGAATTGGGATTGGCACAAAAGAAGGGATTAATCCAAATTTGCAGGAGAAACCAGTGCCACCCCCTGCCATGGCAGGGACACCTCCCACTGTCCCAGGGTGCCCCAATGTCCAGCCTGGCCTTGGGCACTGCCAGGGATCCAGGGGCAGCCACAGCTGCTCTGGCAATTCTATTCCAGGACTTCTCCACCCTCAGCCAGAAATTCCTTCCCAATATTGTCACCATCATATTTTTTGGAAAAATCCCTTTGCTTGGATTTCTCTCCCAGGAAGCTGAGAAGCCTCAGAGAAAAATGAAAACAACAATTACCTCATTGCTTCTCCTGTGTTTTGCTGCTTTGGAATGTGGTCTGGAGACTGTTTACCAACTGGTCATTGTTTGATTGGTTTTGTGTGAATTGTTTTAACTTAATGACCAATCACAGTCCAGCTGTGTTAGGACTCTGGAAAGAGTAATGAGTTTTTCATTATCATCTTTTTAGCCTTCTGTCTGTATCCTTTAGTATAGCATAATAATATAATATAATATAATATAATATAATATAATATAATATAATATAATATAATATAATATAAATAATAATATAAATATAATATAATATAATATAATATAATATAATATAATATAATATAATATAATATAATATAATATAATATAATATAATATAATATAATATTCTAAGAACATGGAGTCAGAGTCTCAATTCCTCCTCCATCTGGGGACCTCAGAAAATACCACACAATATCCCACCTAAATTTCCACCATGTCCTGTCTCTCCAGTTCCTGAGGACTTGTCCCTCTCTGGTTCCCTGTAGCCACTTCAGGTCCTGGAATTTGCTGTGGGATCTCCACACCACCTTCTCCTCTCCAGGCTGAACAATCCCAGCTCTCCCAGCCCTTCTCCATGGGGAAGGTGCTACAGCTCTTCCAGCAGCCTTGTGGACTCCTCAGGATTTGCTCCAACAATTCCGTGTCCTTCTTTTGTTGGGGGCACCACACCCGTCCATGGTATTCCAGGTGGGATCTCAGAGGAGAGGGGCAGAATCAAGCTCATCCAGGTCAGCCCAGCTGATCCAGCTCCTTCTCCTTGCCCGCCTCTTTAGCCACGAAGGATGGAGGAGGATGGAGGAGCGTGAGACTCTGTCTGAAATTTCCCTCATCTGCCTCGCAATCATCATTGGGGATCACTGAAGAAGAAAGACCCTTGTCTGAAGTTTCTGGCCCCACTGGAGAAAGGTTCTTGCCAAGGCCGTGGGACCTGAGCACATTGCTGAGCTGTTGCTCTCAGGTGTGTTTGCTGTGTGCTACACTGAACCCGGTGAAAGGAAGAAGGGGGCACCTTGCCTTTTTGCAACAGCAGCCTTGGAAGCTGTCCCCTCTTTGCCTGGCTGGACTTCTCCTGAGTTTTGGGTGGTCCCCCACAGAAGACCC
The DNA here is from genome assembly GCF_028769735.1 of Zonotrichia leucophrys gambelii. Taxonomy (NCBI): domain Eukaryota; kingdom Metazoa; phylum Chordata; class Aves; order Passeriformes; family Passerellidae; genus Zonotrichia; species Zonotrichia leucophrys. The sequence goes on along the minus strand of NC_088175.1, from coordinate 62,202,684 downwards.
CTCACTCGTCTTACAACTGCCGTGACAGACGGACTGAGATGTAAGAAGCCGCTCCATCAAAGACCGAGACATGAAACCCCCATGTGAAAAGGCGCCCCCACACTCTTTCCAAGGACTGGGACTGAGACCCCCAACCTGGGAGAGGTGTGTGGGGGAGGCAAGCTGACCACAGCGAGGTGGATGCTGCAGGTGTGAGCAGTGGACCAAGAGGACAATGGCTCTCGCCCACTGCTGAGAACATGGACTGTCTGTACCCTTCTCCAAATACCACTTTTTTCCCCAGAAAATACAATAGGCTACTTTTGATTCGGTTTCAAGATTTACCCCTTCCCCCATCTAAAAAGAGTATAATAGGAGTTCAGATGAACTGCAGCCTCTGAGATCTCCCCGGACGTGACCTGGTGAACTCCATGGGCTGGACATTGAAGGACTACGCCGTTTCTATATTTGGCAGCTATATACCTTCCTTTCTCTTCCTCCCTCTTTTCCTTACTTTTCCCTTGTTTTTCCCCAATTCCTCCCCAACACATTTTGCTGTGGTCATTCAATAAAGGTGCATTTGTTTTGATTATTACTGCAAATCGTCCTGCGCCGTGTCAGTTTTTTGCACTCTGACATCAACCCACAAACCATCACGAAACCCGTTCGTAAGGATGGCTGTGACAAGGAGCAATTCCCACCAAACCCCAGCAGGAATTCCTGCATGGACTGGGAGCTCTGGCAGCTGAGGTTTGTCCTTGCCACGAGGGCCCTGCTTACACTGTGGTCCTGGGGAAAGTCACCCTTGGAATATCAGGAGTCTGACTCCAGCTCCAAGAGCCCTGATGGGCTCTATTCTTTCTTAATAAGAATTCTTGGTGATGCTTCACTGGCTCTTCCATGGCTCTGACACGGTGCCTCAGGCAGGACGGATTACAAGGTTCCCTTTTCCAAGAGGGAATTGTGCTGGGAATGCAGATGAGTCAGCAGAGATCCCCTTCATCATCATCCTGATGTCTAAAACTCCAACCTTGAACTCCCTCAGCCTCTCTTTTTCCACGAGCCAGGGTACAGGATGCTGCTGTTGCCTCCTGGAGCGGCTGACACCTAATCCTTCACGGAAAATCAGATTTAATAAATTCACAGCCGTGTGAAGCTCCGGATCCTTCACATAATCACAGGGAACCTCCAGGGATGAGCAGCACCTTTTATGCACTCCTTTCCCTGAGAGCTGTGAGTTCATCCCAAATAAATCTTGGGAGAAAGTTTCATTTTTCATCCACGGGGTCGATACTCAGCTCGCAGGGAGCGGATCCATCTGTTTATTTTCCTCATCCCTTTGCAGGATGGATGGAGCACAAGGCTGGGAAAGGGATGCTGTTATTTCCTCTTATCTCAGACTGTGATTTTTGGAGTAGGCTGACACAAGGTTTAATAAATATTCCCTTAAAAGGGAAGTGAAATGTTCCCTGGAAAGCTTCAGCTTTTGAATGGAGGAAGGAAAAAAGTAGGGGAAAATTCAGGATATTTCTGCTTTTGAGGGTGGCTTCGTTAGAAGAGATGGGATGGCTGTTCCTGGATTAAAATACCAGGAATGGGTTTGGAGCCCAATACAAATTAATGACAGAAAGAATGATTGATTTAATTTCTAAATTATCATTGGCAGTCCAGGGATAAAAAGCAGGGATAAGACTGGAGTTCACCCCTCTACCATGGAAAAATCCAATTTAATAAACACCAGGAAACTTATTAAGTTGTTCCAATAAATCCCAAAATCCCATTCCTGAGGTAAAGCTGTTTTTTGCTGCCCTAACACATTCCGATTCCCTTTGTGTTATGGAATCCCAGAATATTTGGGATCTTAAATCCCAACCTGTCCCCCCCTGCCATGGCAAGGACACCTCCCACTATCCCAGGATGCTCCAAGCCTTGTCCAGCCCAAACCACCCTGGGATTCTGTGCTCCGAGAATCTGGAAAACACAAGCACGGTCCTGGGAATTCGTGTGGAAACACCTCCCTTGGCAGAAGGGATTGGGAATCTGGGCAAGATTCATCTTCCAGAAATCCCATTCCCAGAATTTGGCTCCTGGGGTGGAGGAGCCTGCACCTGAGGGTGTCTCTGTGCAGGTGAGTGTGTCCTGAGGGCTGCCCTGGCTGGGAATTGATGCCTCAGGTTCAGCTTTTCTATGTTTCACATTCTGTGCTGCTTTAGTGGGAGGGTCTGGGCTCCATATCAGGGATGGTTCTGATGAGGGGCAGTTCTGAGCTCTGTGCACAGAGCAGGGAGACAAAACAATTCCTGCTCCAGCTGGGCACCAAGGACAAATGACCCAAATCTCAGCCCCAGAGCACAAACCCCGTGGGCTGCAGAGAGAAAAACAAGCAGGGTGGGACTGCCTGGGCTAAAGCTGGAATGGGACAATGAACTGCAAGGTGCAAATGGAGCAGAACTGATCCCAGGGACAGAGCCCGTGCCCGGCCGTGCATTTTGGGGCCATTTTGGTTGATCTTGGGTGCAGCCCTGGCTGGGCTCTGGTGCTGCCCAAGGTGGATCCATGGAGGAGATGCTTTGGATAAATCCCTGCTTTATTCTGGAGCTCCATCCAGCCTCTGCCTGCACAAGGAATGACCACATCCCTTTCCTTTGGTGCTGGGTGGTCCCACAAACTCCGGCCAGTTCTGATCCTGAGTTTTTTCCATTATAATTCCCAGTTCCCTGTGCCTTGTGTTGCCAGGGTGATGGACTTGAAAAGGCCAAATCCGTGCTCGCTGTTCAAAGGCTGAGTTGTTCTTTTTGATCTGCAAACCAGAGCCAGCCACACATGCAGGCCTGGCTTTTGTGCTCCCTTGTTTTGTCTCCGTGTCACAACCAGAATGATCTTGGCAGCTGAATTCCTTGGGATAAAAACTCAGCATGGGATCTTGTCAGGGACATGCTGAAGTCACTTTGGAACTGCTGAGGTTGTTGTGTGAAAAGACATTTGAATACCCAGCCTGTGAATTCCTTGATATTTTCAAATTCGTGGACAGAATGATGGGATTGGGATGACTCCTGAAGATTTTCCTGTGCTGGTATCCATGGGCACCCTTTGGAAAGGCCATGGGACACAAACAATAGTTCTGGACCCTGTAATTTATTGGGAGAATTCCGTTTGGGACCGGCAGGAGAACAAAAATGCAATTATTGCCTCCCTAACCTGACTCAGGACCTGGCACAAGGAAGGACTCGTGGATTCCTGGTTTTTCCTCCTGCTGGGATTGAAATTGGCTCACAGCTTCTTCCTTGGCCTTTTTGTTGACTCCTGAAGTTAAAGCTTTTAATCCTGAGCTCGGGAGGAAAACTCCTGACTCAGCTCTCACACCCCAGGGACCAGGCAAGCACTTGCACAGCACAGGGAGGGAACTCGAGCTTATCTCCCCCAAATTCTGCAGGAATACAATAACCCCGGCACCTGGAGCCGGGATTTTGCAGATATTTATGTCAAACACATTTCACCTCCACACAGCACGAGTGATGCTCAGAATTAAGCAGACTAATTCTGTTTTCATGGTGCTCTTTGACTCCCTGAGCCTGGGCATTCCTGATCCTTCCCATTCTGCCAGGCCCTCATTTTTTTTCAAGGGATGCTTGATTATTTTGGGGTCCTGGAAGAAAGATTTCTCTTTTTTTTCTGCAGAATTTGGGTCCTTTGTGAATCATCCAAGTTGTTTATTTTCAGCAGAGATCACTTTTATTTACCTGAAACCTTTTCCATTACCTGTTAGGAGAAGAAGCAGGATGGAATTTCAGCAATTTAACAAAATCTGACACTTCCAGCTCCCAATTGTGCCCCAAGCTGTGGAAAATATTGGGAATTCATCTTTCCCTACTCCACAATGGGAAAACATGGATTAAATACCTTTAGTTTGCACAGTTCTGGGCTGAGCTGATTCACCTGGACAGCTCCTGCAGGGAGCTGATGGATCACGGCCGGGACAATTAATTAATTAATAATAAAATTAATTCTTGTCTTCCAGCCTGGAGCAGGAGCTTGGAATCATTCTGGAAGTGCCAGCAATGTGATTAATGCCCATCTGCGTGGGGCAGATGTTGCTGAGAGCCAACCTGTTGGGAAACAGATGTTTCCTGGAATTTCCTGAGCAGGAAGGGACTCCCAAGGATGGTGGAGTCCAACTCCTGACATCTTCACTCTGTGCTGGCACCAGATTGTTGGCACCTGATGCCATCCCTGCACATCTTCCCGGGAAGATCCAGGAAAAAAACCCAAATCCCCCAAAACCCTCCCCAAACACCCCCAAATCTCCCCTGACTGCCCCAAACCTCCTCATACTCCCCCAAATTTCCCTCATCCTGATGTTGTGAATTCTGATGATGCCAAAATACCCCCAAATCCCCCCCTCCAAAAACATCCCCAAATCCCCCTCATTCTGATGTTGTGAATTCTGACGATCCAAAATACCTCAAAACATCCCCAAATCCCCCCAAATCTCCCTCACCCTGACATTCTGCATTCTGATGGCCCCAAAATCCCCCCAAAACCCTCCCCAAACACCCCCAAAGAAGATGGGGAGACACTGGAAGATGTCGGTGTTGGTTCTGGCAAAGGGAACCTTTGGCTGCTCCTGGAATTCTGCAGGCATCTGGATAAACCACTGCGTTTCATGGCTGGAATTTCGCCCTGGCCCTGGTTTGGTGGTCCCAGCTCCATCCTCACAGCATTCCCAGGTTTGCTGTGTCCCATGCCCCTGAGCCCTCCGGTGGTCCCTGAAGTTCTTCCCTTTGCTCTCTGTATTTCTCTCCTCCTAAATCTTGGGTTTCCCATGGATTTGGAAGTGGGAATCTTGTTTTTCCCAGGGCTGGAGCCTCAGGGAAAACTCCGGGTTTTCCATGTGTTGCTGTTTTTGTGGTTCAACTTCATAGTTTCTGGTCAGATCTTTCAAAAACAGCAGGAATGAGGGGCTGGAGTGTGTCCAAGGCAGGAAAGGAGCTGGGAAGGGTCTGGAGCCCCAGGAGGAGGACTGGAGGGAGTCCCTAGGGAGCGGCGGGAGAGGGCCTGCAGAATCCCTGAGGAGGGGCAGGGCCTGCAGAATCCCTGAGGAGCGGGCAGGGGCTGCAGAATCCCTGAGGAGCCGGGCAGGGGCTGCAGAATCCCTGAGGAGCCGGGCAGGGGCTGCAGAATCCCTGAGGAGCCGGGCAGGGGCTGCAGAATCCCTGAGGAGCTGGGCAGGGCCTGCAGAATCCCTGAGGGAGCTGGGCAGGGGCTGCAGAATCCCTGAGGAGCTGGGCAGGGGCTGCAGAATCCCTGAGGAGCCGGGCAGGGGCTGCAGAATCCCTGAGGAGCCGGGCAGGGGCTGCAGAATCCCTGAGGAGCCGGGCAGGGCTCACCTGGAGCAAAGCAGGCCCAGGGGCCCTTGTGGCTCTGCACAGCTCCTGCCAGGAGGGCACAGCCGGGGGGGTCGGGCTCTGCTCCAGGGAACAGGGACAGGAGCAGAGGGAACGGCCTCAGGCTGGGCCGGGGCAGCTCAGGGTGGGCACAGCAGGAATTTCCCCATGGAAAGGGGGCTCAGGCCTTGGCACTGCCCAGGGAGGGTTGCAGTGCCCATCCCTGCAGGTGTCCCCTGGAGGTGGCACTGAGAGCTCAGGGCTGGGGACAAGGTGGGCCTCAGTGATCCTGACAGGATTTTCCAATCACACAGTGAAGCTGCCGGTGTGGAAAACCAGGGGAATTTCAGCCTCCTTCAGCAGTTCCCCCATGGAAAACACTTGGTGTGCTTTCTGTGCACTCTTTCAGTTCAGTGAAGTGTTTGTTCCAACCACCCCTGACTTTTCCTGCCTGGAAATTCCCCTGCTGCCATTTCCTTGTCCTGCTCCTGCCTGTGGGCATCTTTCTAACTGGGAATGGCCAAACCAGGATGGGGGGAGATAATATGGAAAAGCAAAATTTAATCTCCTCAAAGCCATGACACAACAGCTGCTGAGGGAGGAAATCCTTCAAAAAAGGTTGAAAACCAAGTCTGAACATTTCCACCTGCAAATCCAAGTTTTGAAATGCCCTGGGAAAATCTGCAGCATTCCCAGCATGTCTGGAATTACAAAGACCTTGGAACCACTTGGATTCTGCCCTCTGCCTCCAGCTCCAACACTCACATACACAGATCCCTCTCCTTGAGAGCTTTTTGGGGGTGCTCAGTGTCTAAAATCCCATTTTCCTCCTCCCACTGATGCCTTGTGCAGGCTGCCCTAGAGCAGAGGCTTGATGGAGCTCCAGAATAAAGCAGGGATTTATCCAAAGCATCTCCTCCATGGATCCACCTTGGGCAGCACCAGAGCCCAGCCAGGGCTGCACCCAAGATCAACCAAAATGGCCCCAAAATGCACGGCCGGGCACGGGCTCTGTCCCTGGGATCAGTTCTGCTCCATTTGCACCTTGCAGTTCATTGTCCCATCCCAGCTTTAGCCCAGGCAGTCCCACCCTGCTTGTTTTTCTCTCTCCAGCCCACGGGGTTTGTGCTCTGGGGCTGAGATTTGGGTCATTTGTCCTTGGTGCCCAGCTGGAGCAGGAATTGTTTTGTGCCCCTGCTCTGTGCACAGAGCTCAGAACTGCCCCTCATCAGAACCATCCCCTGATATGGAGCCCAGACCCTCCCACTAAAGCAGCACAGAATGTGAAACATAGAAAAGCTGAACCTGAGGCACCACAGTGCTCCGAAGGTTAAATCCCAGGCCACAGGTCTGACTTTCCAAGTGCATTTCCCTGGAACTCCTCACCTTTCCCAACCAATCAGGCTCCAGAGGGTTCAGCTGTCACGGGCTGTTGGAAAATGCATCAATCCCCAGGAATGAGCCAGCAGGAGAGTCTGGAACAGGCTGGAGAGAGGGAATGTCCTGGGCTTGGAAGGACACGGAGGAAATGCTGAGTGCCCACCACAGCCAGCGAGGAAACCTCCGATTGTCACCTCCAGCTTCCCGAATTCCAAAGGCTATGGATGAACTGCCCTGATTTACTGGATCAGCAGCACAGCAACGATCTGTCGCTCAGTGCCACCACAGCACAGGCTGAAGGTGCATTTATGGCTCTGGAACTTCCCAAATCCTCCTTTTTCCTCCTTCCCATGGGCTGGCAGGATCTGGGATACAGCCTGGTCTATGCTGGACAACCAACCATTCCTTTTGTTGGGATACAATGGAATTATTTTGGTCAGAATCCCAGATAATCACCTTCAAAATAAATACCTGCTGGAGGAGAAGGTGTCTTCCTCTTTAACACCTGGAATGGGAAATATTCCTTTAAGGACAGGGTGAAAAAACCCTGGAATAGGCTCCCCAGAGAGGTTGGTGCCTTAAATGGCCTTAAAAATGTATTTTAACCCTTTGTCAGCCCTGGTGTGCCCAAGGAGTTGGACTAAATGATCATTGTAGGTCCTTTCCAACTGAAATATTCCCATTTTTCCATCTTTTCCACACCCCACTGGAAGAAAATCCTTCACTAAGCAAATGTGAGGAGTCACAATTAACATTAAGGAACCACCGGTGACAGTAGGAATCCATAAAGGGTCCCTGGATGCTGCCAGTTTTCCAATAGATAGGAAATCCATAGGAATGGGTGGATTGGAAAACAATATGGGTTTTCCTAGGAGAACAGCAGATATTTAAACAGGAATATAATGCCTGATCCACCTTTCTTCATGTTATAGCCATGCCATGAAGGATTCTGGAAAATGAATGCATTTTCCTTCTGGAAAATGAAGGACAGAGGATTCTGGAAAATAAAATGCAGGAAGCTCCCAGAATTACGGAGCCCTGAAGCCCACCCAGTCTCTGTCTGAAGATGAAACAATGGAAAAAACAGGGAAGATCAAAAAGCTGCTGCAGAGCCTGGAACAAATTCCAGCTTTTTTGCAAATACAGTCCCACGAGAACAAGAATTTAAAGAGAAATAATTGTAGGCAGAAAATGTGGAAAGGAGGGGCGAGGGAAATTATTTGTTTGGAGCTTCAGCCTCTGCACAAGCCCCAAAATACAAATCTGTGAGACACCAGGTAGAGCTGGGAGGGATTTTTCCAGCAACACTGCCTGGTTTCCATGGCATTCCTCCCAAAAATAATATTCCCTGTTCCCAGGCAGGCCACCTCAGAGTGGTGGAAATTCCCCAAAATCTGGCTAATTCCGAGCCCAGGTCTGGAGACCTGGTGTACAAACATTCCTGGTGGGATGACTCTACGTGTCTGAGATCAGCCCCACTCTCATCCCTGCCCTGCAAATGTTCCCAGGAAGTTCCCACAGCAAATCCAAACACTCATTTGCAGCTTTCTACTCCTTAAAATGAGCTTCTAAAAGGAGGGAGAACAATTTTTTACATGGAAAGGAACGGCTGGAAATTGAAAGAGGAGATGTTTAAATTGGATATTGGGAAGGAATTCCTGGCTGGGAGATTGGAGAAGGGCTGGGATGGAATTCCCAGAGAAGCTGTGGCTACCCCTGGATCCCTGGAAGTGTCCAAGTGTCCTGGTCAGGGCATTTTATCTAAAACAAGTGTTTTGTCTTTATTTGCCAGAGATGGGGTAAAGTAGGAAAAGACTTTGAAGATCTTTGAGTCCAACCATCCCCAGCAGTACCAAGGCCTCCTCTGACCCATGAGCCCAAGTGCCACACCCATACAATTTTTAAATTTTTTAATTTTAATTTTTAAAACCCCAGGATTTGAAACTTGTGGACTTTCCAGGTGTTGTCATCTTACTGCAGGAAAATTGTTGTCTCCTTATCAAAAAAGCTTCACACCTTCTTGGTGTTTTCTCGTGGGCAGCTCCTCAGAGCTGCAGCTCTTTCTTCCTCATAAAGCAACCAACTGACACCAGTTCCCTTCTCAAGGGGCCACCCCAATCTTTTATAGCATCTTCTTCTCATTGGTTACAGCTATGGCCTGTGTCATGGTTTGGGCCTGGCCTGGTAAAGCCAGGCCTGTTCCTAATCTTTGATAACTGGCCCAGCTGCAGCTCCTTAGGGGTAAGATTACTTTCTACACGATCTTTATTTTCTTGTGTTATATCCCTCTACATCTGGGCACCCTTTTCCACGAAGGAATTTTCCCAATACCCACCCTGAGCCTGCCCTGGCCCAGCCTCAGGCCGTTCCCTCTCCTCCTGTCCCTGTTCCCCGGGAGCAAATCCTGGCTCCCACCTTCCTACAAACACTGCCCATGGGTTAAATTCCTTTTCATTTCCTGCTCCCCTCTTGTTTTCCGTAGTTCCATCATTGTCCCAGGGCAATTCACAGCTTGTAGCATAAAACATTCCCCACTTTTTGTTCCTTTCCCCCTTTTAATCCTTTTCTCCTGTGAGAAGATTTAACATGAGGAGCTTTTTTCATTTTCTACATGCATTTAGAACAGCTCAAAATATTCAAATTTTTTTTCTTTTTTTTGCACCTGTCTTCAAATGCACGGAGGTCAAGTGATCTTTGCTGCCAAGAACTTGCTGACTCCACAGCTCTGAGTGCGTCAGTAAGCAAATTCAGCTGCTTTTGCTTTTCTTGCCTCTTGTTGAGCAGAACTCGGAGATTTTTCAGGGTAGCACCACCACAAAAAGACAGGGGAAAAAAAAATTCCTTTGAAAAGAAGTGGCTTGATCAGCTCGTTCTGGCTTTCCTTGGATGATGAAAGAGGAATTGTTTTGGAGACACAAAGCTCATCGATTTTACAAAGGGAGTGGCCTCAGGGAGGCTCCTCTTGGCTGAGGGTGAAAAGGTGCTGGAGAATGTGGGGTTGGGTTAAAATAGGAGTAAAATATGGACCTGAGTTAAGATAATGACCCTTCTGAGGGTCCTGTTCCCATTAAAGAATTCCAGGATAATCTGGATTGGAAGGGACCTTAAATCCCACCCAGTGCCACCCCTGCCATGGCAGGGACACCTCCCACTGTCCCAGGGTGCCCCAATGTCCAGCCTGGCCTTGGGCACTGCCAGGGATCCAGGGGCAGCCACAGCTGCTCTGGCAATTCCAGCCCAGCCAGGAATTCCCAATTCCCAATCTCCCACCCATCCCTGCCCTCTGGCACTGGGAGCCATTCCCTGGCTCCTGTCCCTCCATCCCTTGTCCCCAGTCCCTCTCCAGCTCTCCTGGAGCCCCTTTAGGTCCCCTCAGCTCTCCCTGGAGCTTTCCCTTCTCCAGGGGAACATTCCCAGCTCTCCCAGCCTGGCTCCAAATTCCATTTTTTTCCTGAGCCAGTCCTGGATTTCATCCTTTCTCACAGCTTCTATCCCTCCCTGCTGAGTGGCTGTAATTTTGGGAATGCCATTCTCGTTTTGTGCATGGACTGTAAAGGAAAGCTCCCTGAAAGGAACAGGAAAACCATATAAATTTCCAGAGCCGTAATTTAGGGAATTATCCAGCATCCTTGGGCAGTGGGAGGAATGCAGATTGTGTTTGTTGTGGTTCCTCTGCATCAGAACAAACCTGGGTGTGATTACCTGGAAACAATTCTCACTTGCAGAGGGGAGAAAATGCAGCTTTAATTTAAAAACAGGATAAAAAAAAAAAAATCCCAAATCCAAACCTTTCAGTTTCTACAGAAGGATATTTTTCCTTTGTATCTTGTTTTTTTTTCTCTCCTTCACCACTCACAGTTCACAGGATTCCTCCATCCTCTCCTTCTGGTCCGTTTTGGGAAGGAGGAGAGTAGAGATTGACCTCACTGGGATTAATTTTGTTCCATTCTTTGGGAATCACTGGGAAACCCTGGAATTTCAGACATGGGTTGTTTCTGACAGGAATTCTTTACTGGAGAAGGGCAGGGAAAATTTCCATTTTTCAGGGTGCTCTGAGCTCTGTCCAACGTGGAATTGAATTATCCAGGGATGGGACATCCAGGGTTCATCCTGGAAATCTGGGCTCTCAGAGATGTGTTATTAATTCCTGGAGATTCCCTAAAATACTTTGAAATAATCCCTTGAAAAGGAATTAAAATCCTAAATTTACTTATCAATGAGGCGCAAAATGGAATAAAGATTAAGAAATGCACCTTTGACTTAAATTCCTTTGGTTTTGGGGGAGCAGGAGAACCCCAAAGACACTCGTAATATTTTGAATTAAATTATCACACAAGGGAATATTCCATACATGAATCCCAATATTGTTCTGGTAGGAGAATGTCAGAAACAGCTTTGGATTATTGGACTTTTCTGTCTTTTTTTTTTTCGTGGAAAAAAAATATTGGGAATGATCAACTTGTCATGTTGGAGATTCAATTGTGCCCCCATTCCATGAGGAACAGAACTGTAGGAAATGCCTCGACGGTGATGCACTTGGAAGGAGCAGAGTTTTGGAAATTTAGGGAATATAAAGCTGGGAAAAAGAGAAAAGAGCCTCAATTCCTCTGTTCCTCCAGCTCCTTCCTTCCCTCTGCCCAGGATGGATCTTTCCCTGCAGGCTGCATTCCCAAATTCCCATTTTGAGCTTCTTTCCCAGATTTTTGTGCTGGATCAGCACTGAGTTGATCGATCCCATATCCAGCCAGTGATTCCCTGAAATTCCTGAGCTTAAAGGGAATGATGGCTTGGGAAAAAAAAACCACCCAAGGCAGATTTTTCAAGCCCAGATCCTATTGGATGTTGCTCAAAGGAAAAATCCCAAGGATTTGCTTTCATAAAATTCCAGCAAGTATCGATTTGCTGGTGGAATTGGCTGTTCCACATCCCTTTGTTTCAATCCCGTTCTTTCAGTTCTTTCACAATATTGGGAATTTATTTGGGGTTCTGCTGGTGCAGTATAAAGGGTGTGAAGGGTGTGAAGCTTTTCCAGCTCCTGATCCAGGGCTGAGGAAGATTTGCTCAAGAGGGAATCTCAAAGTCAGGGAGCAGAGGGAAGAATGGGATTTTCTGCCTTCCCGTGGATTCCTGGGATTTTTACCCAAAATGGAATCCCAGGATGGGTCAGGCTGGAAAGGACACCTGGCCCCATTCCCTGCTCCAGCAGGGCCATCCCGGAGCACAGGTGTAAATTTGGGGAATATCCTCATCCCTGGAAGTGTCCCCATCCCTGGAGGGATTTCAAGGCCGTGGGGAGGTGGCACTTGGGGACAGGGATCACTGGTGGCCTTGGCAGCGCTGGGAATGGTTGGATCCGACGTCAGAGGGCTTTCCCAACCTTAATAATTCTGTGGTGGGATTTTGTGATTCTGTGGGTTTGGGGAAGATGCTCCGTGGGGAATAAGGGATGGTGGATTTAGAGATGGGCAAGACTGTGGGATTGCCTGAGGGAAATCTCCTTGTGGTCCTGTCAGGGCTGGAGGGGGAGCTCCAAAGGTTTTTAGGGAAGCTTCCATGGAGTCAGGAGGTGCAGAGAGGATCCTTTTGCTCCCTAAACTCCTTGGGGTCACCTGTGGTTGGCTGGATCCAATCCCAGGCAATGGTTTCAATTTTGCCACTTCATCCCGGCAGGTTTTAATGATGGGAAATCAGATCCGTTTATAAAAACATGAATTATTTATCACTACAAATGATTAGACAAAAGATCCTAATTAGAATTATTGAGTGCGCAGTCTAACGCAGTGCAATAAAATAACACAATTCTATTCAAGCAATTTTATTGAAGGCAGCAAAAAGAAACAATTATGAAGTCGAAATTGATAAAACTCACCCAACACCAACACTCCTGGGCAGGGCTCTTCCTCTTAACCTTGAGGAGAGCCCTTGGAGAGTGTCCCCTTCCCAAAGGAGGAATCCTCACATATTCCAGGAAGGAATGACAGGAAATCTGCACTAATCAGGGTTTTTAACTTCGGCCTTGCTGGGCCAGACTGGTTTTACCCTAATTCCACACCGAACACAGCTCATGATGTCCTCTCATCCCGCCATGGACTTTCCAAGCAGGGCACTGTCCAAGGTCCTGGACCACATTCCAGGGAAAGCATCCTGCTCCAGGCTCCTGGTGCCAAATTAATGAGGGGATGCATTTTGAGGACACGCCGAGCCGGCAGCAGCAGCTCCCAAGCTGAGATTTGCTCATTCCCATGAAAAATCCCATCAGTTTGGCCAAACCCCCTCCTTGCCTTTCAGTGGGAAGGTTTATCCCAGCTTTAGTGGCCGCTTTCATTGGACTTAAAGCTCTTCCCAACCAGCAGGAGCTGAATACAACATTTGGGATGAGCTAATGGGGGATTATCCCTGGGGAGCCTCACACTGGCTTAGGGAAACTGGTTTAAAAATTGCCCCTTAAATTAAAGCAGCAGCATTTCATAAATTGGGGAGCTCTGGAAGGTGGGATGGGGAGGGGTCAGGCGCTGGGTCACGGATGAACAGAACATTTTAGGGAGAGGTGAAATCCTTGGGAAAGACGGCTCCCTCCTGTCTGAGGACATTCAGGGAATGTCAGCGGTTTTGTAGGGATATTTTGAGGTTAATTTCCATCTCTCCCACCTTGGAAGATTCAAGACACCCAATAAATGATGCACTTTTAACTGACACCGTTTTCAGGTGCATTTTTGAGTGCTTGAAATCGTTGTGAAGGAAGGATTTGAGCAAATAAAGCCCATTGTGCTCATCCCCCAGCAATGTTTCCATTTAATGGCTATGTCAAATAAATTCTGGGAAACGTTTCCAATTAATAAGTGATGCCCATACTCCCATATTACCCTGCCATGGAGAATTTAGGAATATTTGGGCAATTGACTCCTATTCTTCCCAGTCCCCATTAGCATATTAAGCTGCAATTATCATCTGCTCATATTTCAAACCTTCTGAAGTTTTTATCATGGAGCAGTGGAATTCTTTTCCACAGCGCCTGCATAAAGAAAAAAGAAAGGGAAAATGATATTGGGTTTAAAGAGAGCTGAATCTGCGATTAAGGAATGAATATTTTGAATATTTGAGAATCTTGCATTAGGAAATGGCAGCTTTAAATCAGAGGGATGGAATTCCTTTAAAAAAAGATGGAGAATTATTCTTGTGTAGAAGGGGCTGATCTGAGTGATGGGTCTTTGTTAATTAAAATAAAAGGTTTCTTGATGTTAATAGGAGGAAATAATTAGTCTCAAGACAGTGTTGTGGGCAGAAAGAAGACGTTGCTCCTCCAAAATTCCCAGTGATTTGCTGAGAAAGGTTGGAAACGTGGTCTGAACATATAATCATGGAACAGAATCATCATGGAATGGTTTGGGTTGGAAAGGACCGTGAAGATCATCCCATTCCAGCCCATCCCATGGCAGGGGCACCTCCCACTGTCCCAGGTTGCTCCAATCCCTGTCCAAGCTTGGATTAAACTGGAATGTGTAAATGAATTCTTTCCTGTCTCCAGCTCTTTTGGGTTCAAAGACTTTTCCGCCTTCGGAATTTGCAGCAATCCTTGATGGAATTCTCCTCAGGAGCTCTGCAACTGAAGAAGACTTTGGAGGAAGGGATTTTCCTCTTTCTATTGAGGACAAGAGGAAACGGCCTCAGGTTGTGCCAGGGGAGGTTTAGATTGGATATCAGGAAAAATTCCTTCATGGAATTCCAGCACTGGAAAAGGCTGCCAGGGCCAGAGGGTGTCCCCATCCCTGGAAAGGTGGATGTGGCACTTGAGGACATTGTTTAGTGGTGGTGCTGAATTAATGGCAGGACTCAGTCTTGGAGGTCTTTTCCAGCCTCAGCCATCCCATGATTCCATGATAAATCACTGGAAAAGCTGAGGGAAATAAATGTGACTCTGCGCTAGTTCCAATTCCTGTTTTCCCAGCTCTATTCCTGCTGCAGCAGTGGGACAAGAACTGTCCTTTTCCCAAAAATAAAGGGATTCCTTTTCCAAAAATAAAGGGATTCCTTTTCCAAAAATAAAGCCTTCCCAGACCTTTTCCCAGAGAGGAAAGGGAATGGGAGCAGAGTGAAGGTACAATGGGATTCCGGCTCCAGCCTGCTTCCACTTCTCCTCAGGAATATCCCAGCCAGGGACAGGAAAAAGGGATGAGAGGAACAAGGCTGAAGGATTCCAGAGGAGCCGCAATGTTCTATCCAAAGGGATTTGGGTTTGAATACATTTCCTGGAAATCCTCCCCAAAAACACCAAGGAAAGCGTTAAAAATTAATAGTAATAATTGGAAAGAGAAAAACTCAGAGGGCAAAGTGAGTTTTGCTTATTTTTCAGGACATGTTGACAGAAGATTGGTGGGACAGCGAAGGGATTGAAGCACTCTGGGACAAACTTGGGGAAATGAGGCCTGAAAATGAGCAAAATGGGAAAAGTCTGTGGGATTTTAGGGTTTTCCTGGTTCAGTATCAGGACAAAACTTACTGGAGATGGTTAAAAAATAAAAGGAAGTGAGTTAGGGTAGGAAACAGCTGGGAGAGAGCCTTGAGGGCCAAACTCTCCAAATATTTGAAATCAAAGCTGCAGCTTCGCTGGGAGCCCTGGGGGTGGTGCTTAAAAGGATCCTGCCCAAGTAGAAAGGGGTGGGAAGAGCAGGAAAATGGGAAAGGTTGAGGAAAGCAAAGCTCTGGTGGGAAGAGCACGAGGAAATTCCATGGGAATGAAAGGCAAAAGGTGCTGAGAGGGGAAAAAAAAAAAAATCTCTTTTCTGCAGTTCATCCTCAGCCTGTGGAACCAGAATAACTAAAGCCAGGATCAGCATTACCCAGTGCGGGCTAATTAAAATAATTCCAATCCTCCTAATTAAAAGGTGAAAGGGAATCCCCTTTCATGGCATTGAAAGCAATCTCCACCTTTTGGGATTAGCTGGAAATTCATTATCAGGAGCGGATTATTTCACCTCCTCCCTCTTGCAGGGAGTTCCTCTCTCCTAAAACTTCTCCAAGGAACTGGGCTCTGTTCCAGTCTTGGAATTTCCCTGCTCCTGCCTGCAAATTATCCTTGGGATAATGGAGGTGGATCCCCAGGGGATGGGAATCTTCCCTGGGCTGTGGGAATCTCTGCTCCGAATCCTGCAGATCCAGGATTTGTGGTGTTGTGTTTTGGTGTTGAAGCTGTGTCAGGAATTTGCTCCTCAGGATATTTCCCAGGATTTTTCTCTTCATAGGAAAAGGTGAATTTCATGTTAATTTAATTTAATTTAATTTAATTTAATTTAATTTAATTTAATTCTGCAGCTCGAGGAGCAAAGCATGCAGGGAAGTGTAATCCTAGTTTGATGTCAACTTCTTGCTTATTAATTTATTAATCTTTGGATTAACTTTATTGATAGATTTTATCCCCGATATCCTCAAAACCCCACAATTCCTGATCACTTGTTACTATCCAGCAGCTCTTTCAAAAAGGAGGAATATTTCTCCGTGGAATTAATTTTAGAGCAATTTTTCCTCATCCTATTGTGGTGTTAACAAGGAGACAAATTATTCCTGCAGAGTGCAAAGACAAAGAGATGAAGAAATTAAATATTATAAAAATTCATTTGAAAAGAAATTTGAATTTTTTAGCTCACTTTGATGAAAAAAGTGGCTTTTAATATTTACCTAAAGAGTTTGCACCTAGACACAGATTTTAATTCCAAGGAAATTTGGAATTGGTGGCAGGACTAGGTTGGGCCTGGTCTTTAAGGTCTTTTTCAACCTTAAATATTCTGTGATTCTCTGAATTACACCACAAATAAGGAATTTAATTAATTCACTAAAATGATATCCTGGTGTTCTACCAATTTACATCCCTGCTCAGGATGGGGTCATAGGGATATTTAATCACGGCAAATTTCCTGGAAAAATGCTGAATCCAAGGCTTTGCCTTTCAGGAGAAGATTTTTTTCAGTGCCGGTCAGGAGGCAAAGAAAGATTTTCACCTCCATTTGAGCTCTAGATTTGGGTTTTTTTCCAATTATTTTAAGTTTTCAGGACGTGTGGATCAATAAAGCTGATTTGTGGATAGTCCTTCATCCACAGCTTCCAAAGAATTTTCTCCTAGTGGGAAAATCTGAGGTGACAAAGAACAACAGGGAGATGTTGAATGAGCTACAGAGGGGAAGATCTTTAATTAATTTACAAGATGTGTCTTCCCCTACATGAATGTCCTTTCTTTTTATTAGTTTTTCTTTAATTCCCATTTTTTTTTGTCTTTTGAGAGGAAATGGTGACACAGAGTTGCAAACGGTTTACAGGAAAAAGGGACGAAAATGGCACAGAAAATTTGGGTTATGCCGTTAAGTGCCACCATGAAAGAGTGGGACATGCAAAGTAACTCATTTTTAATTAAACGAAGAAGAAATTAATATTTCCCAAGGTCATCTCCTGCTGCCTGGAGCACATTTGGAGCCTTGGGAGTGAAGCAGGAGGAAGAGCAGAGGAGGGAAAATGAAGAGGACAAAATTCGCCTCTTTCTCCAGGTTTTTACAGCCCCTTCCAGGTCCTTCCAATCCAATCTCTCCATAATTCCCACATCAAGGGAAGACAAGGTCTAGGAAGGACAGGAATTATGAAGAAACCAGGTCAATTAAAACCTTAAATGTCTTAATTTATTTTCTCATGTACAGCTGGATCCATGGGACGATTTTTCCCGGTTCCTTTCCATTTGTATCTCCATGATGGATTCAGACACCGCTTGTGGCAGGAATTGGAAAAGGACACTCAGGACACTCAGGAATTTTGTCTCCAGTACTTTCAGGTGAGCCGGAAAAGACCCTCAGAACATCCTTTCCCAACCCCACAGGCTGCTCCAGAAGGAGCAGGACATTCCAAACTCCTTTCCCAATTTCTTGCCTCCCAGACTCCGCAAAATAAGGAGGAAGAGCCAGGGGAACACTGAAACAGGTTTTTCTTGGAGGAAACATCCATCCCTCCCCATCATCTGTTCCTGCATCCCACATCAGCCAAGGCGACCAATCCCGTTTGGCATTCCAGAGGTAAAATTTGAGCCAAAGGAATCGGAGTCATTGCAAGGTCCTTGTAGGAGAAACGTTTGGAATTGTATTTAAAGATTCTCCCCCTTTTCCCATTTTTTTTTCCTTGCAGTTTGTCCAATCCTTGATTTTTAGGCAAAATCTGCACATTTTATGTCATTAATTTTAGTTATATTAATGAATACCCATCACAAATATTAAAAATAAAGCATAAATTCCTAATTAATTCTTTTAGCAGCAGAAAATCTGTTCAGCTTAATTTGGCAGGATTTCTGACAGGAATTTCTCCTGTAATTGTGCGAGTTCTGTCTGATACTCCCTGATGGAATTGTAATTGCTGAATAACTTGCCTTAAAAAAAAAAAAAAGAAATTCCAGCCTTTTCCGTGGTCTAGTCCATCAAATTGTATCGGGAAGGAAAATGCCAGGAGCAGTGGCCAAAAATTTCCATCTGGACATCAACGATGTCTTGGTCACGTCTTGAGTGCTTGGCCAGGGTTTTCCAGATCAAAATATGGATGGCAGGAAAAAAATTCCGAAGATTTGACCTGAAAGAAATGGAACACGACAACTCAGAATAAAATATGAAAGGCTCTGAATGTCATTTTCAGGGTTTTTGTGGGTTTGAGGAAGCTCGGGAGCTCTTGGTGGACGCAGCAGTTATGGACTCGCATTTGGAGCTGGATTTCGGGTACATCCATAAAAACAGATTAAAAAATATATTCTGTGGGCTGGAGCCTGCTGGGCACTGCGGCTGGAAGGGTTTGTGTCCTGAAACATTCCAGGATGCGCCAGAACTCCATGGATGCCCTCTATGCACCAGTGCTTTTCCAAGGGGAGCGTGCATTCCGATGTCTCTGGGATCCGTCGGAGCAGCAGATGGGGAGCAGAGCCCTGGAGGAAGGAGCTCGTCCAGGAAATTCCTGTTTCCCTCCTTGCCATCCCGGAGAATCCCAGATTTTGGATACTCATCCAGCCTGAGCTATCCCACCTTGAATGGTCCTTGTGGGTCCTTTCCATCTCCAGGGAATTCTGTGGAGGTTCTCCCAGTGAGGAGCTGAATAATTCAGGGAGCAACAACTTCCTGGTGAAGTTCATGGGAAATTTCCTGCATGTTGTTGGTTTTCTTTTTTGCTTTGTTTTGTTTTTTGATACACCGTTGATATCTCACCAAGGGATTACAGAATCCTGGAATGGTTTGGGAGGGAAGGGGCTTTAAATCCCATGGGATTTGCCATGGGCAGGGGCAAATTCCACTGTCCATGGTTGCTCCAAGCCCTGTCCAGCCTGGCCTTGGGCACTGCCAGGGATCCAGGGGCAGCCACAGCTGCTCTGGCAATTCCAGCCCAGCCAGGAATTCCCAATTCCCAATCTCCCACCCATCCCTGCCCTCTGGCACTGGGAGCCATTCCCTGGCTCCTGTCCCTCCATCCCTTGTCCCCAGTCCCTCTCCAGCTCTCCTGGAGCCCCTTCAGGCCCTGCCAGGGGCTCTGAGCTCTCCCTGATCCTTCTCCTCTCCATGTGAGCATTCCCAGTTATCCTGTTTCCCCAGCACAGGTGCATTTTTGAACCATTTTGGCTCCTGGGTGGTAACTCCTGCCCAGAATTCCTGGAATTGCCTCACCCTTGGATCCAATTCCCTTCTTTCCAGCTCTCCCAGTGCCCATCCTTCCTGGTTTTCAGCTCTTTCTTGTGGAACAGCTCCTAAATCCTGTGGGTTTAATTAAACCCCAGCCTTTTTTTGCCTTGAAAAATCGCGAGGATTTGATCACTTCCTGAACCTGGATGGCACCAACAGCAACTTCTGTCCCTTCAGGCCCTGCCAGGGGCTCTGAGCTCTCCCTGGAGCCTTCTCCTCTCCAGGGGAACATTCCAAGTTTTTCTCCCTTTTTCCTGTCTGTCCCTTTACATCCAAGGGTATTTTTTATAATATTATTGAAAGATTCCTGGAAGGAGTGGATTTTCCACATGGATCAAGTCCAGAGCCATCAACACCTCGTTTTTTTCCCCCAGAACAAGAGGAGCCTTTTGCAGTTGGCTCTGGATTCAGATCCAATCAGTTTTCAACAATCTCCCTGTCAGAATCTTTTCATTTTCCTGGATAATTCCCTGTCAGAGAGATCAGGCAGCAGCCTCCAGGAGAAAGCAGGGCTTTGCTGACATCCTTCCTGTTTAATGTTGGTTTTATTTGGAATGGATCCTGCCTGGAACGGGGACTTTGGGAAAACGCACGCTGGGATTTGTCAGATTGGAGAATCCTTGTGGAGGAACTCCCAGAAAGTTTCCTGGGAATCACCAAAATAATTATTTGTTCATGGTTTTAATTCTATTTTCCGTGAGAAATCAGGGAAAAGTCAATTTTGGGACACAGCAAAGGGAAATTTTACTTTGTGGTGGCAGTGACAGAATTCCTGAGGCCAAGGAGCTGTGCCCTATCCACGATAAGCAGCATCCCAATCCTCTGGATTATTGATGGATGTGTCATGGTGGTGCTCAGAAGGAAAGAGAGCTGCCAAAGTCTGGTTTTGGGGAAATAAAAAAAGACCCAATTAAGAATTTTCACTGCATTTTAATTTTTTTTTTTTTTTTTTTTTTTTTGCAGTGATAACACGAAATCCAGCTGTAAAAATCCAATTTAAAGGAATTTTGCCGTTGGGATTGCAGCTGATCCCATCCTGTGTTGTTTTCCTCTCCATGCCCACAGCTCAAGGAATAAGGGGGTTTCAATCAATAAAATTTGGGATGAGCATCAATATTTGGGATTCTCAGTTCCAGGGCTTGGAGAGTTCAGCTGTGCTGGGGGATGGGGCCGAGGGTTTCCAGCCTTGTGCAAAGGTTGATTCCAGATCCAATTAGGGAAGATTGGCAGTTGGAATTAGACTGAAAAAGAAGATTTTTTTCCTCCATAAAATTTAGCAAACACTGGAATTGAAAGTTGTGACTCAGCCCCCAGGTCCCTTAATTTGGATAACAAAATCCAGAGTGGTTTTTAAAGAATACTTGGGTTCTTCGCTTCCAAATTTTCCAGTTTTCCCCTTAAATAAAACTTGGTTGTCTGAAGCAGAATTGAAATAAAATTGTACTTCTGAATTAAGTTAATTCAATTAAATTAAATTTTAAAATTAAATGAAATTAATTATAAATTTTGGTTTTTTTTTGTTTTTTTTTTCTGTTTTTTTTTTTTTTTTTTTGGTAACAAACCCAGAAATCCATGGAATTTTCAAAGATGTGACTGAAGACTGTGACTGAGGACCATGACTGAATTTAATAATTTCCTTATTTTCTTACTTCAGTTGTGCTCAGTGTGCTCAGGAAAAATTCCTTTTCCTGATCGTTTCTTCTTCTGAGCAGAGCAAACCCAGTTTTTCTCCTTTAGGCTGAGCTTGCTTTTACTCCAAGCATTTTTTAATAATGAAAATCATGGGAATTACAAAATGTGGCCTCCCATCCTCGAGGGGAAGGGACCATCCAGGATTTGGAAATGTTTGGGTTGAAAAGGAACGACAAAAGTCGGGGGATCTGGAAAAGATTCCAGAGTTTATTCATAAATGATGACTTTGGTGTGGGAATCGGTGTTGGATTGTGCCTGGGATGAACCCATGGGAATGGGGTTTGGATAAAGGGTGGGGTGGAAGGGAAGGGAGGGAGGAGAATGGGGAAAAGGGAGAGAGGGAGAAGGGGATAAAGGGAGGGAGGAGAATGGGGAAAAGGGAGAGAGGGAGAAGGGGATAAAGGGAGAGAGGGAGAACGGGATAAAGGGAGGGAGGGACAATGGGATAAAGGGAGAGAGGGAGAATGGGAAAAAGGGAGAGAGGGAGAATGGGATAAAGGGAGGGAGGAGAATGGGATAAAGGGAGGGAGGAGAATGGGATAAAGGGAGGGAGGAGAATGGGATAAAGGGAGAGAGGGAGAATGGGATAAAGGGAGAGAGGGAGAATGGGATAAAGGGAGAGAGGGAGAATGGGATAAAGGGAGGGAGGAGAATGGGATAAAGGGAGAGAGGGAGAATGGGATAAAGGGAGAGAGGGAGAACGGGGAAAAGGAGAGAGGGACAATGGGATAAAGGGAGAGAGGGAGAATGGGATAAAGGGAGGGAGGAGAACGGGATAAAGGGAGAGAGGGAGAATGGGATAAAGGGAGGGAGGAGAATGGGATAAAGGGAGAGAGGGAGAATGGGATAAAGGGAGAGAGGGAGAATGGGATAAAGGGAGATCTCCAGCGCTGGCTCCAGTGCTGACCCAGCTGAGGGGATGTGCAGGGTCCTGGGGGCTCCTCCTGGGATTTGGGGGCACCTTTTTAGGGATGAGTTTTCCATGTCTTGAAGGAAAAATTAATTCTTGGATCAGTTTGTTCTTCCAGCCCTTCCAGGGGTGGGTTGGAGGCTCCAGGCTCTGGGATGGTTTTGATCCCCCTCCAGTCCATGGGCACTTCCCAGCCTCTTTCCTGCCCCAGAGCCAGACCAGGGACGGCATTCCCAGAAAATTCCCAGCTCCACGTGCCAGAGCTCCCGGGGACCCAGGTCAAGACATAAAGTTTGTGTTGCTCAGGTGATGATCCCCCCACTCCCCCACAATTCCCTCCTTTCTCGCTCCTCAGGATCACTCAGCTCCCTCGGGGAGTTCAGGATGTCCCTGACATCAGGTGTTTCCCACAGGGCCACACCATCATTTCATGGAGTTATATCCAGGGGATTTGGGGAGCTGAAGGATGAGGAGGAGGAAAAGGGGGTGTGCGGGGTCCTGGGGCATCTCCTGGGATTCTGGGGCTCCTTTTTAGGGATGAGTTTCTCCCTTTCTGTGGAAATCAGTTCCCTGCACAGTCTGTTCTGCCAGCCCTTCCTGGGGATGGGTTGGAGATTCCAGGGCTCTGGGGTGGTCTCCATCCCCTCCAGCCCATGGGTGCTTCCCAGCCTCATTCCTGTCCCAGGAGCCAGAACAGGGATGGCATTCCCTGAAAATTCCCAGCTCCACTTGGCCCCTCCTCCAGCCACATCCTGTTTTTCCCACTGAGTATTCCCAACAATCCTTGGATGGCTCCATCCAGCTGTGGGTGTTTGGGACATCCCAACACGCAGGGACAGAACTCCTGGGATTCTAGGAAGGACAGGAGTTATGAAGAAGCCAGGTCAATAAAGACCTGAAATTTCTTAGTTTATATTCTCATGTACAGACGGATCCAGGGATGTTTTTTCCCCGGTTCTTTTCCATTTGTAGCTCCATAACGGATTCAGACACCGCTTGTGGCAGGAATTGGAAAAGGACACTCAGGACACTCGGGAATTTTGTCTCCAGTACTTTCAGGTGAGCCGGAAAAGACCCTCAGAACATCCTTTCCCAACCCCACAGGCTGCAAACCCCGGTGCTCCAGAAGGAGCAGGACATTCCAAACCCCCAAATCCCAAGATTCTGGGATCGTACACCCAAATAAATCCTCATTTGGGGTTTGATGAGGGCGGTGCTCTGGAATTGCCTTTCCAGATAATTCCAATGGAATTCATGGGAATGGTTTATTCCTTTTCAGCTCCCCCCCACCCTCAGAACACACCTGCTGCAAAAAAATCCCTTTGGAGTTCGGGAAAAGAAGGTCCTCTCTTATTTCCACTTGTCTGGATTTCCATCTGAGCTTTACTTGTAGCTTTTTAACAGGAATAAAAAGTATTCCAAGGCTTTCAAGCCCAATTTCAAGGCTTGCTGCTTCCCAGGTTTCTTATTTTCCAAACCACAAAAGAGCGAGGAAGACTCGGGCTGGGTTTCAAAGCCTTTTGCTGAAACCATTTGCATTGGCATCAAATTTAATTCATTGAGCTGAGCTCAAAACCTCCTCAAATCAACTCCTCTCCTGTCTGCAGTGTCCTAATTAATAAAGCTGCTGCCTATTAAAAGAAATCCATTTATTTGAAGGAAGAGAATTACGGTCTTGGCATATTTTTCCCCTCAAAATCAATTTGCATTCACTGCTCCTCGGGATAAAGCAACTGTACTTTTAAAGCTCTGGCAGGAGACAACTTCCAATGGAAAATTCTTTCGGAAACATTTTACTCTGACAGCTTTATTAGGCCCTGAATAGAGACTTGAGGCTGGGTTTAAAGTATTGATGGGTTTTAAGCTGCTGCGTGAGCAGAGGCTGCTGAAAGCAATTCCACGAGTCAGTCCCAATATCCCCGAGTTTACAGATTTACTGGAAGGAACTTTTGCTCCCTTCTCCAAGTTACTTCTCTCCATTTTAGGTCTTTTTCCACCTGTGGGAAGGTTCTGTTACTTCAGAGGGACGAAGAATTCAGGAATTGAAAGTCAGGAAGTGAAATGGGGCGGGGAAAAGCTTCAAACCCAACATTCAGGTATTCCTTGTTTATCCCCATTTTCCATACATGTGATGATTTGTGATTTATTCACGTGCCAAAAAGTGATGTAGGAAATGCTCCTGGTCCGTGCAGTGGTGGAGCAAACCAGCTGTGGTGGAACAGATCTGTTTTCACTGCTTGGAAAAATCATACAAGAACCATAAAAGCAACCCCCAAAAATATCCCAAATATTCCAATTCCTCATCCGTTTAGCAGGAACAGTTTTGTGTGGAGTTTGCATTCATAATCCACTGACGGTTAAATGCATTTAAAAAATAAATGTTGGTTTCTAGAACCAAAATGCACCTGAAAGTTCACAAATCTCATTAAAAAATGGCTTTTGTGACAGCGAGGAAGTGCCAAGCTCTAAACCTGGCCTGAAATTCCTGGGATTTTAAAATCTTTTCTCCAGACACCCAGCTCAGTTAAGGGAATCCTTGTTTTCCACACGTTTGTGAGTTTGGGAGGGAGAAGAATCCACAATGGGGATCCAGTGCATGGAAGACACTGTGGAATTCCATCTCCTGCTTCCTTCCCTGGGGTTGGTCCAGGGATAGGGGAAAATCCCTAAATCATCCAAGGCAGGAAAAATCTTTTTAACATCATCTGGTGCAGAGACCTCCAGATCCATCAAGGAGCAGGGAGCATCCTTTGGATTGATGTTACTTAATCCCTTGGGATGCAGGAATGTTATTTATGGATTGTTTTCCTAGGATCCATAATGGTGCAAATCCTAAATTAAAATATTGGAAAATCCATGTGGGTTAAGGATGGGGGGATGATTTCTTATCCATGGCCCAGCCCTGGCACAGGCCATTGGAATTCCCAAAATTTTCTCCTGCTGAGGCTCCATTCCCAGCTGGAATGGAAACACCTTCGCTCCTCCCAGCTCCTGGGATAAATCCTTGCTCCAACTGGGTGACTTCCCACTGTTCCCCTCTCATCCCTGTTCCCAGCCTTTCATTCCAGCTCCTCCTTCCCCTGATGGATTAAAGGAATGTTCAACAATTCAGGACCTCACTGCCTCTCAGTCTGGCTGCAGGGAATTTGAATTCTGATCTCTGGAAAGATTTTTCCAGACCTTTTGTTCCTTTTTTTAAGGTTTCCCAGCTGTCTTTTGCAAATAGAAGTGCCAGGATTGTGCTCAGGGTCTCCATGGATCTCAGTGGTGGAGGCAGGAACAGAATTCCAAGTCCAAGGAATTCCTGGATGTGGCACTCAGTGCCAGGGTGAGGACTGGGCACAGCTTGGACTTGATGATCCTGGAGCTCTTTTCCAACCTCCGTCATTCCAACATCCTTATTTGTTCTTTTTTCCCTCCCTTTCCACCCCAGAATCATTTCTTTGAACCTTTCCCATTTTTCCTGGGCTCAGGGAGCCAAAGCTGCTCCCATATTTTAGAAATAATCCCTCTCCCCTGTTCCCTGCTGTCCACTGCAATTAATGCAGCTCAACATCAACCCCTGATGAGCAGCCGCGACATTTTCAATGCCTGTAACAAAAATTCCATCACTTCCACCCAAAGTCTCTCATTCACCACATTTGTAAGCTCAGAAAAGAATGAAATCAGATTTGTCTGACACGACTTATTTTTCATGGAATGCTGTTGACTGGAATTAATGATATCCTTATCTTTTAATCCTTATTGGTTTCCACATCAGCTTCCTCATTATTTTGTCTGGGACTGGGGGCAGATTAAGCAGCTTGGGAGTTACTTGGATCATCACAGCAGCTCTTTTTTATTTATTAAAGTGAAAAATTCTAACTTTTCCAGTCTTCTGGAACATAATTTTTTTTGTCACACTTGTTAAGACTTTAGACCAGTGGGGAGAGGCTTTGGAGTAACTTTTTTTTCAGGATTCTTGACTGAAATTTATCTGGATTTGCCTAAATTTCCCATTATACTGTCTTTTAAAAAATGAGGCTTTTTGATCTGAAAGATATTTCATCAATGCTTCAGGACATGAGGAACCTGGGATAATGGGAATTGTCCTGTCCATGCGCTGGAATGCGAGGAGCTTT
The DNA here is from genome assembly GCF_028769735.1 of Zonotrichia leucophrys gambelii. Classification (NCBI taxonomy): domain Eukaryota; kingdom Metazoa; phylum Chordata; class Aves; order Passeriformes; family Passerellidae; genus Zonotrichia; species Zonotrichia leucophrys. The sequence goes on along the minus strand of NC_088175.1, from coordinate 62,176,535 downwards.
GGATCCCTTCCAGTCCAAATCATTCCCTGATTCCGTAAATATTTCATGTTCGTGCTTTTACAAAGCTGTCTTGGGATGTTCCCACCCCACATACAAATTTTATGCAACCGCTGGGGGATGTGATCCCTTATCCCACTGCCCATTCCAGGATTTCCCTGTCTGTATTGCTGTGGAATTGGCAAAAGCGGCAGAGGAGCAGCATGGAGAGGTGGGAGGGAGGTGTTGGAAAAGCGTGATCCTCTTCCCACCTTCCCACTGGCAATTCCCTTCCTTTCCTTCCCTATAATCCGGCTGTGCCAGCCGTAAAAAGCAGGATTTCGTGAGTGGGTGAGGAAACCTTGCTCAGATGATTTAATAAATACTCATTATTGATAATAACATGCTATTAGTCGTTAATTTTAGGGCTTTGTCTCCCTGCATTCTCCGGGATCCAACACTGACAACTTTCTCCTTGATGTAAGTAGGTCATTCCCGCTCCTCTTCCCACTCTGTAATTACAGGAGGAAAATTAAAATAGATACAAATTTAATAAAGCTCCTATTTTCCTTTTATTCCCTGAAATTTTTGCGTTGATAAATCTGAAACTTGCGTTGTTTACATGTCACCCAGCCTGGTGGCAGTGACCCACTGGTGGAGTTGAAAGTTCATTAGTGCTGCTAGATTAGACAGCGTTAATTAGCTAAGATTAAACATTCTTTTAAGCCAGCCTGAAAGTGGCAGCCTATTAAAGAGCATTTTCTGGTTGTTTGTTAAAGCAGACTGAAGTGACAGCAGAATTATATTTGTCCCATCAAACACAAAGGTCACTTGACGAGCCGGATGTTTCCTGCTTAATTACAGCTGGATTATTCCATTGATTAAAACACGAGCTCGTTAAACCTGCGCATGGAGCTAAGAGACACCCAGGAATCCTGGGAATGGGAAAGAGATGATTTTATAGGTTAATTCCACTCCCTCCTGCTCAGAGCCTTGGTGTGAATTCCAGAACTTCCCAATCCCTGGAAGTGTCCAAGGCTGGGTTGGAGCAATCTGGGATAGGGAAAGGTGTCCCTGCCTATGGAATGAGATGGGATTGGATGGGATTTAAGATCCAAATAAAGGTCAGTGATGCCCTAAACAAAGTAAAAACCAGGCAGGATATCTAAATAATGGAATTATTAAGATTGGAAACGACTTCTAAAATCATCCGTGTTGTTGGTTTGGAAAGCGTTCTTTCTTTTAAAGGATCAAGGAGACAAAAACTTCATTTTCTCGCCTTTTCACTTGAGTTTTTGGGAATTCACTGGCAGAAAGAAGCTCTGGGATCCTTGTTTGACCGTGATCCATGTGCTGTGCCCCTGGCTCTCCAGGCATCCTTCTGGAGACTCCAGGCTGGAAGGGACACGCGGTGACACTGGCAGATGGCACCAAGGACTTGTGTCCCATTTATTCCCTTCCCTGCACACGGAGCGTTTTTTGGGATGAAAGGACTTTGCTAACTGAGGGGAAAAGCGGGATAAATAAACACCGGGGAGCTCCAAAAATCCCGGGAAATCGGGGAATGAGGATATTCCTTCTCCCTCCACAAACCCCAGAGATGATGGGGCGATGAGAACAGGCGGAGTGAGGATTGCAAATCCCCTTGGAAAATCACAGTGCCCCGTGCAGGGCAAGCCAGCCGTGAAACCACGGGACACATTCCAGGCTGGAAAGGCACAGGGCCACGGAAACGAGAGGAAAAGCGCCAAGGGTGCCAAGGAAAAGCGCCAAGGGTGCCAAGGAAAAGCTCAGGAGCAGCATCGCAGTCGCCTCCACGTCTCCCAGCCTTGGCAGCCACATCCCTGCTGGAAAAGAACCATTCCTGCTCTGCTTTTGAGGGTGGGAGATGTGACAGTCGAAGCTGGGAGGTTGTCCTGCCAAAAGCGGCTTCCTCCCCTGGAATGTGTTGGGAAACACCTTGGAATGGCGGAGGTTTAAAGTTTTTATGGGAAAAGCCGGAAGGCTCCGAAGTTTCAGGCGGATCTTTCTGTTGTTGTGTCCTTGCCATAAAACCGAGTGTCAAAGGAGAAATCCTATTCTATTTAACAGCCCCAGTGAAATCCATATTTATGGATCTGGGGCTGGAGATGTTAAAATGCATAAAAAAAGGAAGATTTATGGGGTTTGCAGTGCTGGCCTTTCCTTACAGACACTCATTAAAGGTTGTTCCCTCCCAGGGCGTGATTCTCTTGTCATCTCTCAAATCCTGCCTTCCTTCTGGTCTAAATCCCAGAATTTATGGCTCTAACCCCTTCCAAACCCAAAAATCCTCTGGCTCTCAGGGCTTTTATTCCCATGGATTTATGGGCATTGACACCCAGGAGCTGCAGAACAGATCAAAGGCTCCTGATCCTGCTCTGCTGGGTCTGCCCGCTTCTTCCCGTCACAGTTCCCGTGCCCTCCCCCGAGGTGAAGGAATTCTGCATCCAGGAAAATCCACAGCTCCCTCTTCCTTGATCTCTTCCTGGGTTTGTGCCTCAATAACTCAGCTCTGACCCCGTTTGGGGTCTTGCCACAAATCCAGGATGGGAAGAGAATGGATGGGGAGGAGCCCTGGGAAGGACTGGAGGGTGCTGGTGAGAAAGAGGGAAATTCCAGAGAGGCCACGGAGCTGCTCCAAGGGCTGGAGCCAGGCTGGGAGAGCTGGGAATGTTCCCCTGGAGAGGAGAAGGCTCCAGGGAGAGCTCAGAGCCCCTGGCAGGGCCTGAAGGGACAGAAGTTGTTGCTGTTGGTGCCATCCAGGTTCAGGAATTGATCAAATCCTCGCATTTTAGGGAGGAAAAAACAGCTGGGGTTTAATTAAACCCACAGGATTTAGGAGCTGTTCCACAAGAAAGAGCTGAAAACCAGGAAGGATGGGCACTGGGAGAGCTGGAAAGAAGGGAATTGGATCCAAGGGTGAGGCAATTCCAGGAATTCTGGGCAGGAGTTACCACCCAGGAGCCAAAATGGTTCAAAAATGCACCTGTGCTGGGGAAACAGGATAACTGGGAATGCTCACATGGAGAGGAGAAGGATTCAGGGAGAGCTCAGAGCCCCTGGCAGGGCCTGAAGGGGCTCCAGGAGAGCTGCAGAGGGACTGGGGACAAGGGATGGAGGGACAGGAGCCAGGGAATGGCTCCCAGTGCCAGAGGGCAGGGATGGATGGGAGATTGGGAATTGGGAATTCCTGGCTGGGCTGGAATTGCCAGAGCAGCTGTGGCTGCCCCTCCCGTCTGTGGCATTCCCAGGACGAGCATTTGGAGGTGCCTGGTATCCACATTTCCATTTCCCTCCGCTCCTACAGACCCATAAGGGATCCCTCTTGTCGTACTCGGTGTTTCCGTGTTCTCCAGAGCGGGATGACAGAATTCCTTCTTGTTTTATTCAGCTCAGCGATGAATAAAGGATCACGTTTGATGAGTACATGACAACTCCAGAGCTGCATTTCCTTCCATTCCCTTTGTTCCTTCGGATACTTTTCCTTTGATTTCGACAGCAAATGAATTAATGATGAATCCCAGCTCTGCCGGGCCGAGGCTGGGGGTGGGACTGGTTTATAACTGGGAATTTTGCTCCCACCCCTTCCCTCTGTCAATTTAGGGGCATTCCCAAAGTTTTCCCCACATTTCTGTGGGCAGATGGCATTTTCCAAGATCCAAGTTTGTCTTGGAATAACTGGAATTTTCTTTTCTGAGACAGGTGGCTGCTGGGGAGACAATGGGAAGGCTCATCCTGGATTTCACCATCGGAATAAACAGCTTGGAAGTGGAAGAGATCCTTGGGAAAGAAGTCTGGAGTGGAAAGGAGAAAAAAAACCCTTCAGATCCTGGAGAAAAATCCCACAATGTTGGGGTTGGAAAAAACCTTAAAGCCCATTATGGGTTTTATGGAATATTATGGAATGGTTTAGGATGGATGGGACTTTAAATCGTATCCATTTCCACTATCCCAGAGTGCTCCAAATCCCAGGGTCCAACCTGAACTTGGACACTTCCAGGGATCCAGGGACAGCCACAGCTTCTCTGGGAATTCCATAATTCAATTCCAGGCCCTTCCCACCCACCCTCCCAGCCAGGAATTCCTTCCTCAAACAAAACAAAAAAAATCTTCCTAAAAATAATACAATCAGGCTCAAAAAAAAAAAAAAAAGCATTAAAAATTCCCAGGTCGAGCTGAAAAATAACCTGATTATTTATTTAAAGGTGTCCTCTGGGATCTGGAAGCTGCCGTAGGAATTCTGGATGTTTGGGGCTGCATTCCCCTCATGGAATTGGGGTGACAGCTCTGCACATCCCAGCAGCAGCAACGGATTTGTATTCAGGCAGAAAGTTTGGCAGATACGTTAATTTGGAAGCTCCTGGCGAGGATGATCCAGTATTTACTCTGGAATGACTGAAAAGGCTCCAAGTGGAACTCTAATCCATTAAATACCTCTTGAATGATGTTGTTATAAATCCCAGTGATCCCGGACATGCCGGGCTGCAAATGAAGACTTCCAGGGAGGAGAAAAGCCAAGGCTGGTGCTGGGATGCAGCGCCGAGGATTTGGCTGGGAGAGGAGGATTGCTGGGATTTTCATGGAATGTGAAACACAAGGAAGAGGTTTCTGAAGGGAATTTATTTGTGTTGGAGATATATTTATATTTATACGTAAATTTATATGTATATTTATATGTATATTTATACTTATATTTATATTTATAATTATATTTATATTTATTTATATTTATATTTATATTTATATTTATATTTATATTTATATTTATATGTATATTTATATGTATATTTATATTTATATTTATATTTATATTTATATGTATATGTATATTTATATTTATATTTATATTTATATTTATATTTATATTTATATTTATATTTATATTTATATTTATAGGTTTAGGTTTAGTTTTAGAGTTATATTTACATTTACACATATGGTTATAATTATAGGTGTATTTACATTTATATGTATAATGTGCATTTTATATTTTATAATTCATATTTATAGGTATATTTATAGTTATATTTATATTTTTAATATATTTATATTTATTCATTTATACTCCTGCACCAAGTCAATACGATCTGGTCAATGAAAGATCTTGCCTAGAACACAAAGACCACGGAGAGTCCGGAATTCCAATCCCCCATGGATTGTCCCACTGGCACCTCGGGATTTTGGGTTCAATATTCATTTGTGATGAACACAACCAGGAGCAAACCAGCAGCCCCCACAGCTGGTTTACAGACAATTATTTGCACAAGTTTCATCAGTTATTCTGTGAGGAAATTACCCGGAAAAACCTGGAAACACGATGTCCAACATTCCAGACCCGTTGGAATTGCGGGGAGGAGGTGAATCCCTCGACGTGCTGGAGTGGAGCATCTCAAGGTCATCGTCAAGCAAGGAGAGGAAATTTGCTGAGCTTGGCTTTGTTTGTGAATTCCTTCGGGTTCCTGAGGTAATGCTGGAGTGTTCTTTCAGCACAGCGCAATATTTGGATTTGTGGCTTTAGCTGCAGAGGGATTTATATGGAAAAGGCACACGGATCCCAGGAATTTTTGTTAACCCTGTGTTATCCAACAAAAGAAATTCTTTGGCCTTTAAAAAGAGGCAGCAAAGTGCAGCCACCACTGTGATTTTTTTGTTTGGTTGTTTTGTTCATTCCTTTCCTGCATTCCCAGGACTGGGACTGCAATTCCGTCACAAATTCACAGCAATAAAATTCCCGTGGGCAGAACACGACAAGATGGATTTGTCCTGGTTTTATTGTCACCTGCTCCCTAATCCGTGTTTTTAGCCCTGTTAGGATCCCAGAAGGGTTTGGGGTGGAAGGGACCTTCCAATTCCATGGGCAGGGCCACCTTCCACTATCCCAGGGTGCTCCAAGCCCCATCCAATCTGGCCTTGGACACTTCCAGAAACCACTGGAATGTGAGAATCGGTCCCTTGGGAATGCTCTGGTGCGAGAAGGCTCAGGATTAAGGTGCTGGGAATTTGGGCAGAAGGATCCAGAAAAGGGGCAAAGAACAATTAAAGGTCTGCGGGGATAAAGGAGAAGCGGGGGAAAAGGGAATTGGGAAGAGGATGAGAAAAATGGGAATTGCACCACAGAGTAAAGGGGAATTCACTTTCCTCATGAGAAGAGGATGAGGATAATGAGGGTTAAACCGCAGAGTAAAGGGGAATTCACTTCCCTCAGCATCTCCCCGAGCAAAGGATGCTCCTTCCTTCCACAGCAGCTCTGAATCCATTGTGGTTTTTGGGGATTTACGTCCCTTTTCCCACACATCCTGTTAACCAACCCCTGAACAATTCCATGATCCTCTCTCCATCCAGCCAGGCAACTTTCTCCCTGTGTGTTCCCTAAATCCAATCGGTGCCATTAACAGGAAGGTGAGAATCCCCCAAAGAGCCGCTTTGGCTCCTAATTAACCCAATTAGAATCGCTTCATTACTCAACAGCCCCCTGCTAGTCCCTGTTTCCTCGAGGATCCCATAAAATGCTGAATGTTGTCCCTATTCCTGGAAATCCTTGGGAGCTGTGCATGGAGGTGGGAGGTGCTTGGAGCAGACCAGGTGGATCAGGGAATCCTGGAGGATTTTCAGGGCTGGTTGTGTCCAAATTCAGATCAACGTGGGTTTGGTGGAGTCACAGTTCAAGAAGCTGCAATTCCACCAGGGAAACGCTGGAATTCAGGAATTCCCAGGGGTTCAGCAGAAATATTGGTTTTGATGGAAGATTTGGGACCCGATGCCTCTTCCCATGGAGATGAACAGGCAGAAGATTTTTCCCTTCTCCTTTTGCCCTGGTTTTCCAACACAATTTTAGGATGATTGTTCTTCTGTGCTCTGTGAGTTTTCAAAATTATTTCTCTCTGCAAGGCTTGACTGTCTAAAATCCCAGATCTCAGAGGCTGGAAAAGACTCCAGGATCACCAAGTCCAACCTGTGACCGATCCCCATTTTTTTTGGAATAAAAATCCAGAAGATCCCAACAATATGGAAGATGATTCAAAACAAAGCCATTTTCTTTACTCTGAAAATTCTGCAGGAAAAGTTTGTGTCCATTGTAATTCCTGTTTTCCATGGGAAAAAATAAAATCAATCAAGAACCATTGAAAACGCAAATGTCTCTGGCAATTATAATTCGGGAATGAAATTCTGCTTCATTCTAACTTTAGTGGGAATTTGGGAAACTGCACAATCTTGGCTGCTTGTTTTAAGGTTCCCTCATCTCCTCTTAAAAAATGAAGCTTCTCATTCTGTTCTTGTGTTGAAGAAGAAGAAAAAATAGATGAAAAAACATGGAAATGAGGTGGTTTTACGAAGTCGTGCTCCAAGATTTATGCAAAGCTCATTTATTTCCTGCGGAACATGGAAAAGAGGCTCTTCCAGCAGGATTTGTGGCACCAGGAGTCTGGGCAGCTCTTCAGGTTGGGATGGGCTGTGAGGTTGGACTGGGGATGCCCCAATCTGCCCTCGATGGGAATTTGCCATTTGGGTTTTCCCCTTTTATTTCCAAATTTGTGTTGACTCCTTTCCCAGGGCGAGCTCATCAAGGATGTCTCATTCCCAAGGGAACAGGGAGCTCAGCACAGATTTCTTGTCTGCGGCCATGAATATTAAAAATCTTGATGAGAGCATCCGTGATCCTCTGTTTCCAAGAATTTAAAAGACAAAAACCAATATTGGGCAAGAATCCTGCACACAACGATGCAGATTCACCCTCTTTCCCTGGAATTTTCTTCTTCCACAAAGCTGGGAGGTGCTGCGATGTCTCGAACCACAGAACCACTGAGGTTAAAAGACCTCCAAGATCATCAAATCCAAACCTTCAACGAGTTTTTTTGGGCGCTCCCAGGGATGGTGACTCCACCACTGCCCTGAGCTTGAAAATCCTTTCCCTGCAGAGCTTTTCCCAAATATTCACCCTGAGATGCTGTGATGCCACTCGGGGCCATTTCCCTGTCCCTGTTCCCTGGGAGCAGAGCCCGATCTCCCCTGGCTCCAGCCCCCTTCCAGGTGGTTGTAAAGAGCAACTCCCTGGAGTAGCAACAACCTGGAGTAGCAACTCCCTGGAGTAGCAACAACCTCGCCCCATCCGGGAGAGAGGAACAGAGCTAAAGGTGAGTTTTGAGGGTTTATTTTGTGTTCCTCCTCGCGGTGATGGAGATGTTTGTGCTTGAAGAACACAAACTGGGACTCTGCCGTTAAAATAAGGTTTTAGGCAGCAGATTTTTGTGAATTTTAAGTGATTTTTTTTCCCTTGCTGACTCAGAGAAAGGGGGAGAAGGCAGGGATGGATTAAGAGGGATTATCTCCATGATTTCAGAGTGGTTTTGCTCCCTGCTGTGCTGTCATTACTGTCACGACATAAAAACAAAGGGACATCAAAGAGTTCTTAATGTGCTCCTTGTGTCCCTTCTCCCAGCCCCTCAGGAACTCCACATCTTTGGGATGCAGTTCCACCCGGCCTGAACAGGAATTATTGGGATTAAAAGAAGGTGAAATCCATTGGTTTCTGTTCCAAAAAATGATTCAGGGAGATCTCCCTCTGCTCAGCTCCAACTCTGGAATTCTGGGATTCAAATCCCACTGGATTTACAATCAGGAACAGAGCCTTCTTTTCTTTTGTCAGTCATTTCCCATCCCTTGAGCCCTTGACTTTATTTTCTTTGACCATTTCTGGGCTGGAGCCCTGGATTTTCCTCTTTCATCTCCATGAATCCCAGTGATACAAACCAAGGCACTTCATCTTTTTTTTTTTAGTTTTGCAGTTTTGCTTTGTGTGTTTTTGTTTTTTTTTTTTTCCCGGGCTGGATATTGTTCACTTGGATGTCTGAGCATTTCCGAGGGAACAGCAAAGTGGAAAGATCAAAAGGCAGAGGGAGAGCAGCAGAAGGGGCAGCGAGGGCTGGCAGGGATGAAAGGACGCCGGTGACAGATGATGACAACCCGTGCGTGTCCCCAGCAACGTGACACGAGTGCTGCTCTCAGCAGGGTCTGAGGAGGAAAACATCTCTGCTGGGAGCAGACAAAACAAAACGGGGAAAAAAATTGATAGGGAGAGAGAAGGGAGAGTATTGGAATATGAATCCCAATATAACCAGTTAGATGGTGCCTGGGCCAGTTCTGACCCTCGCTGCTGGGCCAAAGACAGCACTGTGGTGCTTTACCCCAGAGATACCTTGGCTGCTGGAGAGTGCAGCGGGGCACAGGCGCAAGTCCAGGCTTGTCAGGACTCCGTTTACCTCAGGAGAGAGAGCTTCTGGCGATGGTGAAGAGAAGGAAGGAGTGGATTCTGCTGGAAGGTTATATCCAGATGTTTATTCCATGGGTGCAGAGGTCTGCACCCAGACAATTCTTCCAACAGAATAGAGGCCGCACGGTCTCATTAACCACAACAGGAGAGAAAAGGGAAAAAGGCTGGAGCTGTCAGTGAGCCGTGTTGTGAAGGAGCTGCAGCGTTTCCAGGGCTTTCATTCACACATCAGGCCCTGCCCTGAGCGTGCTCCCTTCCCTCAATCCCTGAGTTATTCCCGCTCCAGGATGAGCAGCTTTTCTCTTTTTACCAAGCCACAGCTCCCCTCTCCAAGGCCATTTACAACCCTTGGAGCCCTTTCTGTGCTGTGTCCCGAATAAATCCCACCAGGAGCAGCTCTCCAGGCCCGTCTCCCTGTTTTTGCTTGAGGCTTCCATGCAGATGGATTTGCCTGTGCTTTCCAAGCCCTGAGGATTTGGATCCAGATTTTTTGTGACTTTACAACAATTCATTTAGGAACATTTCACATTGGAGCTCATCAAGTGCTTAATTGGAGTCTGGCTGTTCTGGAATTGCTCCTAAACCATTTAATGGGAACTGGTTTTTCCAGCAGCTCTGTCTCCCGGCTCCTCAGTTATAAAAATAACCAAACAACCCCTCTGGTGAAGCAGCTTCAAAAATTCCAGAAGTGTAAAAAATTTCCAAATTTCCATCATTGAAACAGAGCAGGAAAACTCCCCAATACCCAGGATGGGCACCTGGAATCCAGGAAGAGGGAATAAGATGAGATTTTGGGAAGGTTGCTCAGTCCATTGGTTTAGCAGGGACAAGCAGCCACATTTTTTGGTGGCAAATGCAAGTTTGGAGTTTAAAGAAATGGGATTCTCCCAAGAAAGTTGTGGAAGGTCCTACTTAGCCAAAAAAAAATTCCTTAGGTTTGTCTGGCATTTCTTCGATAGAAATACAAAAGGATTATTAAAAAATGAAGACCAAAGTTCTATCATGTAACACCAAAGGGAATTTTGATGGGATAACGAGCAGGGATGCAGACAGAAGAAACTTTGGGATGGGACCATGGGATAATCTCCCAGGAGGAAAGGATGATTTCATTCCATTGCCGGGTTATTTCCTTAGGCTGAGCACAACCCAAACCGACCACGTGAAACCATCCCTGTGATTCTTGCATTAATGAGTTTTATCCTCCTCTTTTATGATCAATTCCATTTTTGAGCGGTCCATATGATGGAATTGTGGGTAAATATTATCCATAAAAACCCATGCCGGGGAGGAAAACTTAATGCCATAAAAACTTAATGCCATAATTTTACCTTTGGTGCCGAGTGCTGCACGTTCCCCGTTGGGCTGTGCACATTCCGTGGTTGGAACGCTCTCAGAACTTCCCAAATTATTAATTTTTCCTGCTTCTAAGGAGAGTTACACAGAGTGGAACGCTGCCAGCAGAGCCTCATTTCCTTCCCTGGAAAAATCAAAATCTGGGAATAGCAAAGAGGGAGAATAAAGCTTGAAAACTTTAAGGCTTGAAGACTTTGTGACATTTGATGGGAATGGAAACGTGATGGCAGCAGGACCAGCTGGGACAATCCCTCCTGCCCATCCACTGGAGAAAAGCTCCTCTGGAAGTGCCCAAGGAGCTCCTGGAGGTGGCACTCCCTGCTCCGGGCTGGTGACAAGGTGGGCGTTGGGGACAGCTGGGACTCAATGACCTGGGAGGGCTTTTCCAACTGGAAATCTGGGAAAAGCTGGAAGAATAAAGGAGATCAAAGTGCCGCAGCTACAGCAATAATCACCTGCCACAGATGGAATCGTTTCCCCATCAGTTTTCCCTTTTCCTTTTTGGATATCCACGAGAAGGAGCTGGATTTGCCCTGTGACCCCCCCTGGCAGCCTCGCACAAGTCTGGAGCATCCTCAGCTTCGCATGGAATCAGATCCAGAGCAGATTAATGATCCCAATTAGGCTTCAAATGCTGTAATTGGTGTTTCAAAGCTCCACACTTGGTGGAAGTTTTCAGTTCCTGAGCTGCTCTCACCCCAGCTTCCCCTGGAAAATGGAACTGGAATGTGCTCCAGCTGATTTGGGAGCAGTTTGAAGATCCCGCAACAACCAAGGAGTGAGATGAGGCGCTGAACAATGCTAAAAAGCAAATTATTGATTTTTCTCTTATGAAGGGAGCAGCCTCTGCTCTGTGTGCAGGGGACGAGGCAGAGGAGCTGGGGCTGACAATGGAATGTGGTCCCGAAATCGAAGATCCCATCAGGAACAGCTCCAGCTGGAGCCGGACCTGCCTGTGCATCTTTATCTCTTTTTGTTCCTTGATTTCAGCCGCTGATTTTATCTCATCATCCATTTTCTCCCTGGTAAATAAGATGCAGAGCTGCTCTCTAAATCAGCACCTTCTTAATGCAGCCTTTTGTGGTGACCACAGCATTTGGGAAGCTCTTGAAGGCTTAATGAGCCTCATCAGCTGAATTATTTTAATTAACAGAGAAACAGGACCAGCCTTTGCGTGAGGGATTTTTTTCTCTGAAGTGCTGTTCTGTTCTATAAAAATTTGGGATTGTAAAAATTGGGTTGTTTGCTCCAAAAATGGAGCAAAGGCTCTCATTTTAGGAGGAATAATTGAGATATCAAGCCAGTTTTTAGTGAGACAACTTTTTAATCCTTACCCTGTTAAAGGTTTTGGTGTTGGGCAGAAAAACCCATTGAAGTCCTGGAAAAGCTCTGCTGGAAAGAGAAATTCCTGCTTGGCTTTGGCCAGAGGGGGCAAATTCACCTGTGGAGGTGTGGGGTGCTCATCACCACTCCCAAAATCTGGTGTGGAGAGTGAGAGATAAAAACATTTTGAAATTCCAAAATTTCCTTAAAGCCCTTTCAAATACATTCATGAATCCTACAACCAGAGAAAAGCTGTGGGACAATCAGTGATGCCAAAAACCTTTTCCCCATGGAGGTAATTCCATACGAGTTCCTGAGATTTGGGGCATCCTGAATTTGGATATCTACACACCTGGATCTGTTCTCCTTATCCCAATAGAACATTGCTAATAATTCCAACACGTCCTTTAATTTCTCCTCCCAGAGCATCTATCCTTCTCCGAGGCGTTAAGAAGAAAGTGAACATTGATTAAAACAGGTGTCCACTGTCCCAGGTGTCAGTCCAGGCACTGAAAATCCTCCCAGGAGCCGAGCTAATTATGGAAAATCCAGCTAATAAAGGTAAACAACTCCTCCACCAGCACTTCATAAACATCCAGGGAAAGGCAGAGGCGCCGTCTGGTTATTGCACGGATGAGCGCTGGCTGCTGATTGATTACAAAGCTCCAGTCAGGATTTTATCAGCTCAATAACTCTGTAATCAGTCCCTTATCTCAGTTTTGCCTGATTAAAATTGCTGCACAAGTGGCTGTTCTTTCACACTCTCCTTCCCCGAGGGAATTTTGATGGACCACAGCAACGGGAGATGCTTTTAAATGGCCAAGGTTCGCTCTGTGAGTTGGCTCCTTTGTGTTTGGGGGTCTGATCTGGATGTCAAATGGGATTGTGGAGGTGATGGGGAGGTGCACAGGCATTGCTGATGCCTGTACAAGCAGCTAATGGGTGAGGGCGATGCCTCAGGTTCAGCTTTTCTATTTTTCACATTCTGTGCTGCTTTAGTGTGAGGGTCTGGGCTCCATATCAGGGATGGTTCTGATGAGGGGCAGTTCTGAGCTCTGAGCTCAGAGCAGGGAGACAAAACAATTCCTGCTCCAGCTGGGCACCAAGGACAAATGACCCAAATCTCAGCCCCAGAGCACAAACCCCGTGGGCTGCAGAGAGAAAAACAAGCAGGGTGGGACTGCCTGGGCTAAAGCTGGAATGGGACAATGAACTGCAAGGTGCAAATGGAGCAGAACTGATCCCAGGGACAGAGCCCGTGCCCGGCCGTGCATTTTGGGGCCATTTTGGTTGATCTTGGGTGCAGCCCTGGCTGGGCTCTGGTGCTGCCCAAGGTGGATCCATGGAGGAGATGCTTTGGATAAATCCCTGCTTTATTCTGGAGCTCCATCCAGCCCCTGCTCCAGGGCTGCCTGCACGAGGCATCAATGGTACAGAGTCCCTTTGTCCCACGCTTCCCAATTAATTGAGCATTATTAATTAAACCATGACACAAAGCATCTTAGGCCAACTCATGTCACCTCCTGTTAGCACCAGCCTCAGAAACGGGAAAATCTGGGATTGGGAAGGAGGCAGATTCCAGGTTTCCAGGTCTAAGGCATCTCCACTCTGCCCTTACCATTCAGTTTTCCTGCTGATTTCATGGAACGAGGCAGGAATGCCACCAGCAGCCCCAGGCTGTGCTTCTGGATGGGAGCTGCTCTTCCAGACCCTTCTACATTTTTTCCATCCCAGCCAATATTTTGTTCTCCATCCAAACCTGCTCCTGAAGCAATTCCCAAATTCCTCTTCCACCTTTTCTCAGAGTTTTGCCATTTCAAGGTCACGAGAATTCACTCTGCTGCAGTACCGGTAATTTATTCACTCTGAGGATTTTTAGAGCAGAGGATTTGAATAAAGTTAAAAATTCCACCCCTTTTTCTGTAGCACTTTATTAGAACTGAATCCTTACCGAGCATCCCCCCTTTTTTGTTTTTTTTTTTTTTTTTCCCCAATTAAATGCAGCTCTCCCTTTCTCTCGCAGTTTCAGATTCCTCCAAAGACAGGGATGGAAATTATCAAACCCCAGAGAAATTCAGGAGCTGTCACATAATTGGGAGAGGGATTAAAATATTGCTGGATCTGACTCGATTGCTCCACGAGGTTCTTGGAATTTGCTGCTCTGGAAGTTGCTGCTGCTTAAACCAAGAGAGAGAAAGGGAAACTCAACTTTGATTTTAAAAAAAACAAATGACAGGAAAAGCTTTTCCTGGGAAAAACTTTGGACATGAGAAACGAGGGAAGTCTCTGAATTGACAGTCAAGTGGTTTTTCAGGTTAAAAAAATATTTAAAAAATAAAATTTTAATAATTTTTAAACGTTTTTGTTTGAATTCCAACACTTAATTTGGAGAGCAGGAACAACATGATAAATAAATGGTATTTTCCCCTTATTTTGCCTGGAATTTAAGCAGTGAGGGTTTTATAAGGGAAATCATTTCCTTGAGCTCTTCGGAGTTTTTCAAGCTGTGTGAGAAAATCCGGGGAATGCCCTGAAATCTGGGTGCCTCTTTCCTGGGAATTCTGTCTTTGTAGGGCAGAATTCCCAAAGTCTGGTGGAACCATCGCCTTCCGAAAGATTTTTTCTACTTCCAGTTCACCAAAAAACTTGAATTTTTTGATCCCTCGGCCAGTGCCAGGCATGATGTCCCAGACACACCTTCCTCCCACGTTTTCCATGGATTTTGGGTTAGAATTCCAAGGCAGGAGGGATAATTAACAAAAGATCAGCCTTCAGAGCGCCCACAACTCCTTCTGGCCTCAATTCCTGCTCCAGGAGAGCTTCCAAACCTCTTTCCCTTCAGCTTCTCCTGCTCGGAGCTGATCCCTGTGGGACCTCATGGAATGGTTTGGGTGGGAAGGGACCTTCAATCCCATCCCAACCCCAATCCAAGGTTCCTCGAGGTCTCAGCCATTGGTTTGGGTTGAAGGAATCGCTGGTTTGGGGTTCTCCTCCCTGGTGCTGATTGGGAACAGCCTGCGGCATCCCCAGCTGCTCTTCCCAGTCATTCCCAGCTCGGAGTGAGGGTCACAGGCACAGGGAGGAGCTGCCATGGGAATATTGTCCTCCAGGAAAGCCCTCCCGACCCTCAGGTGTCACCCTGATTTTTTTAAGATTTTCTAAGCCCTCTGATGTTTGCGTTCTTTGTAACAAACTTTTTCGCATACTTTTTGTAAATAACTGACTGGTTTGCATATTTTTTTAGAAGAAGAGAATTTTGATGGGTTGTTAGTTTGTCCTGTGTCATTGGACAGGTGGCACTCTCGCCCTCCAATCCACTGTCACTTTTGGAAATCTGTAAATGTTGTGGTTGGAAAATAAACTTCCTTTTTCCGCCTTGAGAACAGCAGCGCGTGTGCTCGTGCTGTTTCACGTCCTGTAGTGACCCTTGGGCTCTGCTGGGGTGGGAAGAGCCAGCCCTGACCCCTTTGGAGGTGCTCCCATCCTCCTTTTTAAAAATAAATGGAATATTTTCCCTAATCCCTCACGGAATCCCACAATCCCAGTGTGGGATCTCAGCACCTCAGGACTGAGGTGTCACCGAGACCACCCTTGGGGGGCTCGGGAGCCCTGGAATGTTCCAGAAGTGTCTGGTGGCTGGACTTTGATCCTACACAGGAGACGACACCTGTATGAGGACAGGAGGGTTTCACCGGGGTGAATGGTGAAGGGATCAGTTAATTAGAGGGTGAGACACAGGGTTTAGGATTTCTGTACAGGGGGGTTTAGAGAAGTAAGATGGAGGAATTGGGGCGTGTCCTGTCCTTCTTCTTCTTCTTCTTCTCCTCCATCTTCTGTGGTGATGGTGGCACTTTGGGATTGGTCATTGCTAAAAGTGCACCGAGTAATAAGAATAAATGGTATTGGGGAAAAATGATAAATATTGTACACGTAACCATGGGTATAAAGATAGGTGACCCGGAGGGAGGGGAGTGTGCTCATGGCTGGCTGCTGAGCAGAGCTCTGTCGGGCCGAGAGAAAATCTTTTAGATAAACAATTAATAAACACAGAGACCGAAAGAAGAACTGAAGCCTCTTCTCGTCCTTTGATACGCGGGCTGCCCCAAGGCCACCCTGGGCCTTTCCAGGCCATCCAAACAGCCGAAAACCGGACACCCAGACTGGTTTGGGTGGGAAAGGAGCTCCAAACCCATCTCGTTCCACCCCTGCCAGGGCAGGGACCCCTCCCACTATCCCAGGTTGCTCCAAATCCCCTCCAGGGATGGGACACCCACCAAAACCTTGGCATTCCATGACATTTCTCTCCACTGGTGTTGGATTCCTCAGCTGCTCCATAAATATTGTTTTGTGGGAATCTCGGGTTTGGGAAATCAGCAGGGCTCCCCTGAGCCCAGAAAAAGGGGCTGATTCACCCCACGTGGGGTTTGATCCCTGGGTATTTATCCTCAATGATCTGGGGACACAAAAAATAGGAAAAGGCTGAGGCAGCTTTGTGGATCTCCATCCATCTTTCCCATCTGCCCTGAATTATCCTGGCATTAATCAGGAGGAGAAAAGAATACTTAATGATCTTCTTTCTCCCATTCATTTATTAGTTGATTAATTCAGTCCCACAGAAGGCGTGGGACATTTCTCCTGGAAAAATGAAAGGCCTTGGATGTGGCTGAGGAATTTTTACTCGCTCTGATATTAAATTTATAAACAGCTTTTCCAAATATTTACAGCAAATTATTCCTACACCAACATTATCTTATCCCCTCTTGGGGTTAGGGGTTGCTGCCACTGGGAAAAGAGGATGGATGTAAAAACCTGGAGATTGTATGGAAGAAAACAAAGGATTTAAATAACTCCTATTTTTTTTTTTTTATATTGTTCTTTCTAAAGCCAAACCCCCTCAGTTTAATAATAGAGTTCCCTGGCAAAGTGAGTCATGTTCTTGGAATTAAATCCTGAGCTGATTTTAACACTCAGGGCTCCTCAGTAATTTTGTTTTAAAGGTCCCACGTGTTGCAATTTTGGTCAGGAAAATTTACTTAATTTAAAAAAAATAATCTGATTAGTGATGTTCCCAAATGATCCATTGGGCACCTCATCTGGGAATTCCCAGTTTTAAACAAAAATAAAGATGACCCCGTTTTTGTGACCATGATTCAGCAGACTCTAAATTTCAGGTTCGTGTTTATTTCAACATCTGGAATTGCCAAATAAATCCTTTAACTTCATCCCATTTCCAGCAGGAAAAAGAGACTTTTAAGGGTCACGTGAGTCAGGAGTTTTGGGACGTTGCTCAGCTGCTGGTTTGGAGTGAGGCACAGAATTTGATGCTTTATTTTATAATATTTTTTCCCGGATTTGCCCCCAAAAAAAAACGAAAATCTTTGTTGGGAATTTTGGTTGAAAAATACTGGAGTTTTTGGAAAAGGTTTTGTTTTTTTTTTTCCCTGATTCCAATTTATTGGGAAAAGGCTGAAACAACAATTAAACACATTGCCTAAAAATTTTTTTTGAGAAAATGGAGCTCTTAAATCCCAGTTTAACATTTGGTTTTTCCCAAACAAAAGGGGAAAAATACACTTCCATTTTTTATTAATTTTAAAAAATTTATTGTTGGTTAAATAAACCTGAATTTCCCCTTCTGCAGCTGGTGAGCAGCAAGATGGAATTTTTTCCCTTTTGGGATTTGGGTTTTTCCCTTCCCAAGGGAAAGGATGAAACCCGTCTACCCCAGCCCTGATAATGTTACCATTTTTAAACAATTTTTGGGAAAAAATACAATCCGAGAACAAAAAAATTTTTTAAAAAATT